>NW_026005359.1:363926-390250 GCF_001458135.2 Marmota marmota marmota | reverse complement strand
ATTTTAACTGTATATAAAGGGCTCAGTAATATCAACAGTTTCAGACATCCACTGGGGATCTCAGAGTCTATCCTTCAAGTAGAAGTAGGGACTACTGTACAACAGGAAAACAAATCCAGATCAAAAGAAAATTGGGGCAGTTCAGGAGGCCACAGCAGGAGGATCACAAGATGAAGGCCAGCCTCAGCAATTTAACAAGACTCTCAATTTAGCAAGACTTAGTGAGGGTTTTTTTGTTTGTTTTTTGTTTGTTTGTTTGTTTGTTTTGAGAGAGAGAGAGAGAGAGAGAGAATTTTTTAATATTTATTTTTTTAGTTTTCGGTGGACACAACATCTTTATTTGTATGTGGTGCTGAAGATCGAACCCACCACCGTGCACATGCCAGGTGAGTGAGCTACCACTTGAGCCACATCCCCAGCCCCTTAGTGAGGTTTTTGTCTCAAAATAAAAATAAAAAGGACCAGGGATATAGCTCAGTGATAAAGTGCCCCAGATTTAATCCCTGGTTGAAAATAAAAATAAAATGTTGGCCTCACAATTTAAATTTTCTTTTCTTTTTAAGCCTTCCTTTAGAGAACTCCTAATCTCAATATTTAAAATATTATCTCCATTAAAAGTCTGAGGCCTTTTGATTCTGAGTTGAGATTAAAATTTTACTGAAAACCACAACTGGCTCTTGATTATGATAATTACCTGAAGTTCAAAACAATGCAAGCTGGGTCCCACACCTGAGCCACACAGCCCACATGGCTGCTATGTTCTATTAATTTTGTATTCCCATCGTCCCAACCTCAGGTGTTCAAAGATTACTGCAAACATTACCTTTCCTTTATTTCCCATACCCACTTGTTATAGAGAAACCAGATAAATACTCAAGTATTAGTGGACCTTAGTGGACCTGCCTCGCTTACCTGCATCAACACACAGGTTGATGTCCTTGTGCTTCCTACCCCCATGATCTAGCCTCTGGCCTGTTTTGCTCAAGCCTCACTCTCTCCCGTATTGCCAGATGAAGCATCTTAAAACATGACTTTCATAATGTCTTCTGCTTAGAAGTTTTTGTAGTCTCCTCACTGCTGGATTAGGAAATGTAGCCTTCTTTATTTTTAAGGCTATTCATGAGTTGGCCCTAACCTACATTCTGACATTAATTTCTTCTCCTTAATACATTGCAACTGTCAATCCACCCTCCCCATATGCCTTGCCCTCTCTGCCCCAACACCCCAGATCTTGTTTTCTTCATGTCTATCCTCAAAATGTCCTGCTTCTTCTCTACACACGCAGTGCTTTTAGAAGGAGTCAGACATACAGCAAAAGGACACACCTTAAAAGTCCCATCTTCTTTGACTCCAGTATTCATGGAGGGGAAACAAGTGGTTGATAGCTATCAATCCCTCATTATATGGTTCCCTTACTCATAATCTTCAATAAGTATTTTAAGGCCTCCTCATTGTGTTAAAATAGAGGAATGAATGTAAGTGACAATATCCTATCCTCAAAGACATCATATCAACAACAAAATAAATGTCTATTATATCGAATGGTATTAACTATGCCCCTTGTATAAAACCATAATAACAGATACTCTGCTGGGTAGTGAGAGGGGAGGGGACTTATGTAGACTAAAGTCAGATGTAGATGAGGAGCCAGTGCTTGCAGTTCTTTAGACGAGATGAGATGATAACCTAAGCTAATGGCAGTACTGGAGGCAGGATAAGTAGTAGGATTTTTCAACCTAATATTGAAGGCAGAGCTTATAGGCATTAGGTTCAACATATAGGTTGAATGACAGTAGGAGATAAAGGAGAACTTTTAAAGAGGATTTTAAGGTTTTTACCTGAAACCAGTAGAATAAAGTTCTAACTAAAAGAGGAGGGAAGACTAGAATGGATATTAGTTTAGGAAAAAAATATAAATAATTTTGAAAAATTTTACTTCAATGTTCCTTTTTGCTATAATTTGGGTCTGGAATGCCCCTCAAAGATTCATGGTTGAAGGCTTGGTTAACATGCAGCAAGTTCACAAGTAGAACATCTGGGAAGTGACTGGATCATTGAACGCTCTGATCTCATCCATGGATTGATCCACTGATAGCTCAATGGACCACTGGGAGGTGATGGAGGCTATAAAAGTTGGGACCTGATAGAAAGAATAGGTGCTTCAAGATGTGCATGCTGAGACTTGTCACCAGCCTCTCTTCTCTCTCTCTCTCTCTCTCTCTCTGACTCTCCTTCCTGGCTACCATGAACTCAGCACATTTTCTCTACCACACCTTTTCCCCCAGATGTTTTCTCTTGCCTCAGGCTCAGAGCTATGGCACAATAGACCATGCACTGAAACCATGAGTCAAAGTAAACATCTTTTTCCTTCAAGTAGATCATACTTTGTGTATTGGTCACAATGACAAAAAGCTAACACATTATTATATCTGAGAATGAGGATTAGAATATAGACTTAACTGTCATATATAACTTTGAAGAACAAATAAATTTGAAACAAGAAAGAAGAATAAGAGCTTTAATTGGTTAAAAAAATGAAGAGTAGTCAGCTCACTGTGTGAGTGGAATTCAAGGCAGAGGTCTTAGTGGGAAACCTCTGGTAGCCATCAGCATGTAGATGGGACTTAAAGGAATGTGTTGATATAAAACCACCTGGGATCTATGATCCAATGAGGATGAGATCCCACAACTGACTTTTAGAGCACTCCAAAACATGGGAAAGAACCCATAAAGGAGGCTGAGACAGAGGAGCTGGTGAAGGATGGGGAGAATCGAGTCGCATAGGACACCAACAAAGTTTTTCATGAAGAAAGAGAACAGAATTGTTCCCAATGCCTCCTCATGAAGCAAGATGATGACTAATACAGTATTGATGGGTTGAAGCTCCTGGAGTAGTTTTCTGACCCTCATCCACCCCCACTGCCTTTAGGTATTCAATAAACAGTCATTAGCTGCTGCCCCTTGTCACTGCTGCCTCATGTTCTCAAGTAAAAATTTATGGTGACAAGTTTTCCAGTGAAAGTACAGTCCTGGCTTATCTCAAGTGTAATTTGGAGGCACTACATCTAATACATGCTCCAAGAGTCCTTCAATTAGTATAAATCCTTCAGGTAAGAAGTCCATTTCCAAGCCAAACGTGACTGTGGCTAAGTGGCTACAGATACTCATTTCAGTCTGTTTTATTCATGTCAACCTTAGTCACATTTACAGTTTGAGGAGTCTATTACTTCAAAATGCCTCCCAAGAGGAGGGGGGAAGTTACTAAATAAATCAGTATATATATATATTAAGTGCCAAAGTGTATTCCGTGTGAACTATTCCTTTCCCTTTTTTTTTTTTTGCCTTAGCACTTCATGTCTAAAACCAATCTACTCTTTCTAGAGAGAAACAAGGAAAAAAATCGTGCACTTAGCATTTCATCATTTCCACATGAAAACGTTCTATTATCTGCTCTTCAAAATGACCCCAAGTAGATAGAAGACTGTGGGTGGCCTAATAAAATGTATTCCCCTGAAAGACTGGGACATGTTACAGTTCCCTGTTCTTGTTCTGCAGTCTTTCAGTACAGTCACTATTTCAAGTCTACTTGAGGAATAGACCTGCCTCCTCCCAGGCCCAATTACCTTTATAAATGACAGCAAATCTCTGTTGAATGAAAGATGAAAGGAAAGAGAAAAAACATTAAGATATTTTGTCCTACTTTTTTCGACTTGTTGAAAATAATCATTTGTCACACCGGGCCTATTTGTCACACAGGAGCTTTGTCTCTTTTGCCGGAAGCCTCTGACAGGCTGGATGAAAAAAGCGAAAGTGAAGATGAATTGGCAGCAGGATGGTTTCTGCTCTGTCTCCTAGTCTTTCTAATTTTTCTTCCGATGAAATATATATACAATATCAAGTCAGGGAAGTGAAAGAAACACCTATGGGGAGAAGGGAGAGTAACCAAGTCCTTTTTATAGTAAAGAAACAGCTATTAAAAAATATCTGTCTCTTCCACTTTCTGTAGTCCAGTTTTACCCCCAGTCTTTGTATCTGTAAAATGAAAATGTGTTTTCCTTTGGAAAAGAGAAATGACAGATGGCTCAGGGAGGCCGGGGATTGAGAGGAGATGAAGGGAGGGAATGGAGAACTCGGGCTAAATAAATACTAAAAAAAATAAACCAACTTAAGGGAGAAGATTGTGTTCTACAAGACTTTGTCAGGATGAAATATTTTAAGTTAAATATAACAAATCACTCAAGAATAAACAGAAGAAAATAATATGTCCCTGAAATAACTTAAAATGGTAGAGGATCATATCACACCTGAAGTAAACTCTGAAGTTACAATAAACTTCCCAGGTGCACTGCATCATCTGGTTAAGGGTTGCTTCTCTAGTTGATTTGACATGTGGTCCCAGAGCCCCTGCCCAAACACACTGGAACAGAAAGCCTGCAAGAGGTTTCACATCACTTCTTTATTTTAGAGTAAGGTAGCTTCTAGTCAGCAGCCCTAATTCAACTATGTTGTATTCCTCAATAAAAGTTAAATTCTTATACCATATTTTTAGCCAGAAATGTTTTCTCAAAGTCTGACATTCTTTTAGTTAAATACCCTTGTATTTTTTTTTTTGCTTTAGCTTTATTTGTGTTTATTTTCACCAATAATATCTTGCATAGTTAGGAAGCCCTTATGAACTCTTATGAACTTAGTTGTTATTTACTGGTTTAAAAATACACTGCCCATTACCTTTGTGTAGCAGCTAATTGCCTAAGGTATTTTTTTAACAGGCATTGTTAAGCCATACTGAACTGATATTTAAGCAAAACACTAAATATTTTCCCCTCACCTTTGTTTTTCCATAGAAATTCTGGCAGATTTCATAGTAGTCCAGTTATACCCGCAGCCTTTTTATCTGTGAAATGAAAATGCACTTTTCTCTTGGAAACAGAGAAATGACAGATGGTGCAGGAAGCATAGTAACCTGTATTTGAGGAATCAGATGATTAAAACTAGTGTCAGAATTCAAGGTCTTGAAGTTAGACTGACCACATGATGCTCTGGCATCATTTATGAGCAGGAATGACATCACTCCTAAGCAGAAAAGCCAGGGTGTGGTCTCCTTTCCCTCTACCTCACCCCCTCAGCTGTTAAGTTATAACAGGCTCTCCTAGCATTGCAATGAGATCACAGTGGTTTTGAATGAAGACTCCATAGATGTACAACATTCACCTAGAATAAATCTTTAAGGAAGGAAAAATTGACTTCAGCCACCCCAGAAAAAAATTCCTTATCCTGACTGATTAAAGCAATAAATTAGAATCAGTACAGAAATTCTGTAAAGTATGATCCACATTCGAATCTGCCCCATTCCTACCTCCACTATGCAGAACAAGGCCTGTTTTGGCCCCAATCCAGCTAGGACATAAAATTGCCATCCCCATAGATCATACTCCCATAGGTACTTTCCTGTAAGAGATATTCCTCATCCACAGGAAGAAACAGTTTTGAGGACATAAGGATAAGAGCATCTCAAATTCTCAAAGTTGTTTATAAATAAGAACAATTAAAAGAGATATAATATTCTATAAAAAACTATATTTTAGGTAAGGAAGATTTGAAACCTGGATCCCAACACAAGATGTGATATGCACACAGTATATCTGTTAGACCACACTACTTCACTCATGGGCCTCTGAGAGGGAGATGCATACCTAAACACAAGGATTACTTCCCAGCTTTTATCAGAAGAACCAGGATAAAAGTATACTTTCATAGACCTTTTGTCTTTGTTAAGGAAAACAAACTGGGCCAGGAGTGTTGGTGCCCATGAGTTCAAAGCCAGGCCTAGCAATATAGTGATCAGGTCTCCAAAAATGCAATCAATCAAAACAAACTAAAGACAATAAATAGAAAACTGGGCTAAATTCTTAAACTATGATTTATACAGTTAGTTTTTGCAGCCTATTTACTTATTCATGGTAGTGTTGGGCATATTTTATGAAATGCTTTCATTGTTTATGCTTTACATAGGTCCCTATTTTTACTTTTCCTATGTGAACTCAAATTTCTGAATTTCAAATAATTTTAATATCTAGGAAGTAATCATCAAGTATGGGGAAAAGATGGTTTATAATTTACTAGTATTTAATATATTTGAGGGAAAGGTGTGGTTTTATTTTTCCTTTATGGCTGATTCCTAGAGATAAAGTACCAGTAAACAGGAAGATAGCTAATAATACTTTCCAAATTTAAAAAGTAATTCAGACTCCAAAAAACTATTGTTGACAGAATTTTGAGAACCATATGGTTTCCCTTAACAGTGTTAATAAAGAGAAAATAATCTCTTGTTGAATTATCTTTTTGTTGTTGTTGTTATTACTAATGAAATAACACACATGCCCACTCAAATGTATTATCCTGAGTATATTTACTCTTCTAGAATTATCATGTTATTTTGTTATTTTTTATTTACTATCTACAGCAGTCATAAATTTGATAAATGTTTTATGAAAGTAAAATAGGAAAGACCACGAAAATAGTTCATGAGCATTTTAAAATAATAAGTAAATGGATATTTAAATCACTCATCTTTACTTTAATGATGGAATGCTAAAGTATTACACTGATTCACCCATAAGAGATCTTCCCCTAAATATCAAGCCTATTGTTCTATCAATTTATAGGAACTAATGAGAGATTAAATGTAAGCAACTCTGAGGTAGCAATCAGAAATCTGAAAGCGTGTGTGATACACTAACAATAACCACTGGTAATTATTAAGGGTTAATAATGACATGGTGCTTGTATCAAGCCATAAAACATTCTGAATCATACATGACAACAGTGATCATCATTTAAGAAATACATAAAATAGGAAGGGAAACATAAAACAGTATTTGCAAAGTTGATAGTTATAATAATGAAAAATGGGAATTTGCTATATATTTACTTATATTTAAGCTGATCAGGCCCTGGTTCTCTTCCAAAAACCTAGAGAGCTTCTTTCATTTCTAGAACATTAGTGTAAACCAGTTATGACTACAATTTCAATGCCTACCGGTAAGGAAATGTCTACATTATATAATTTGAAGAAAATAATCAATGAACATATATATTATTCAACAATTATCGAGTGCCCATCATGTGCCACACACCAAGCAGGAAGCGATGCTGCTGAGGAGAAGTTTCTCCTCTCACAGACCCTGCAACCTTGAAGAGGACTCAGGTCCCTGATGGCTCTCTAATATAGTAAGTACAGAAGAATGTGGGTGCACATTGGTGGGCATCCGAATCAGGCCAGCTATTATTAGAAAATGGGAATATATATAATATATGTATAGCTGTATAGCAGATTGTTCCAGGGTGAAGGAACAGAAGCCATGAGGAAGTTGAAACAAAAAGATGAATCTGGGGAATACACATCATTCTCTAGGACTAAGACAGACATGCAAAGTGGAAGGCCACTGGGTGGAGTGAAAGAGATAAGCAGGGTAGATCAGTGAGGCAGAGGTTGAATGTTTTCACTGACGCTGCTGGAACCACAGAAGGATCTGAAGCAAGGAATTGGAATCATTAGATTTGCATTTTACAAGACTGCCAATACAAGAGGAATCTGCATTCCAGAGGTATAAATAAAGAGACCCACCAATACTGGGCCTAGAGAGCAAAGGATGTAACATCCAAACTTTCACCAGGTCCTATGGAATCTATTTTTGTTTAGACTCCATAGGATCTGGTGAAAGTTTGGATGTTACAGTGTTTAGACTCCACAGGACCTGGTGAAATTTTGGATGTTACACCTGAGTGAGATTAAAAATAACAATAATAATAACTAGTATGCTGCCCAGATTACTAGTCAATTATGCCAACAGGGATGAAAGGAATAGATCTGGAGAAGTAAGAATGTGAATTGATGTGTATGCGTCCAATATTGATAAGCTGATTAAGACAGTTTGGGGACATGCAAGTAGATGTCCACAGAAAAGCAACTGTATATGCTAGTTTGGGTTACAGGTACAATTTCTCAAGCACTTCATGCTATATTCTGGATAATTGCTTCTGCTCAAGTTTTTAATTCTCTCTTTAGCTATTCAAACTGCTAATAAACCTCTGTGGAATTTTTTTAATTTTGGAAACTGTTGTTGCAATTCATAGATGTTTCATTTGCTTTTATTCCCAAATCTGACTTTGTTATTTTTATTTTTTTCAGTTTCTTGAAGAGACAGCTTCAAGTTTATGTTTTATTTCCTGAAGCACATAAAGCATAATGGTTTTATAATTCATATCTGATAGTCCTGACATCTGAAGAGTTACTGGGTCTATTAGGTTAGTTGCTTCTGTGGGTTCTCATTCAGGAAACCTTGATTAATTGTGTATGTGGTGATCTTTGACTTCTTGCAGTTCAGAGAATTTGAAAAATTATACATTGGAATACTTTGTCCCCTTAGATAAAGGGAACATCTTCCACAGAAGACTCATATTTATTATGGTGAAATATATAGTTAAAGGGAACATCTTCCACAGAGGGCTCATATTTATTATGGTGAAATACATAGTGTCAGTGTGCTGGGGTTTCAACTTCCAGCTTGAGACTCTGGTGGTCCTTGGACCACCCAACCTGCACACTGTGACTGCTAATCCACACAGTCCCGACTCAGGGATGGCTCAACCCTGCTCATCCTCAGGGTACAGTAGCAATGTCTCTATGCAGATATGACCCCTTATGGACCCTTTGCCTGGTCTTAAGCACCTCGTTCTGAATAGAGCCACTCCATATTAGTTCCCAATACATAACAATGTAAAATGCTTACATTTCTGAATTCTTGTTTTCCTTGTGTTTCAAATTTAATCTAGGTATTATTTGTAACATTGCCAGGACTTTTATGATTTAAGGAAGGTAATTTTTTCCCTTTCAGAGTTCTGTTGATTTTCAATAGGATAGTTGATCTGAATTATCTGACCTACCAGGATCACAAACTAGAATTTTGAATTTGCTAATATTTAGGAAGTAAATACATTTTAAAGTTATGGAGGTATAAATGAAGCAAATATATAAATAAAGTGAAAAGAGTAAAGGTTTAAGGATGGCTCTTTGTAAATGACAAAATGTTGGGCTAACAAGTCCATAAAAGTACAATAAAGAAATAAAAGATTTGGTATAAACCCGCCCCCCTAAAAAATAGTATCAGAGGAGATACAGAGAAAGCTAGGTATGTGAATGAAAGAATATTCAGTGCCAAATGCAGCAGTAACAATGAATAATGCGAAGATAAAAATAATCAATGGATCTGTGTGTGGAAACTTTGGTGATTTTAACAACAGCACTTTCAATGAAGAGGGAGAGGAGCCTAGTCAGCACTGCTGTGAATGGGAGCAGAGGATATACAATGAGCTCTAAACACATTTTCAAGAAGCTTTAGAAGCAGGAAGGGAAGAGAGGATCAAGGAGTCAGAGCGATCTTTTGAAGCTTTGTTTTATCTTGAGATGTACTTAAGATCAAGTATGTGCTTCAGAAATGAACCACTAGAGACAATGTGGTTTATAACAGATGAGTAACAGATGTCCTGGCTGAGTTTTGTTAAACACAAGTAAATGAAACCTACTTAAAACTACTTTGTAAGTAAATAAATTTTATTGCTTCCTATAGTTATGGTGTTAGACCTAGGGTTCAAAGGCCATCACCAGTCTCCACTCTATCATCTTGTGGTGAAGCTGTGTCTTCATGTAAGAAAGAAGACCAATTTCAAGATGCATATCTCACCATCCTCAGACCTGCAGATTAAATGAACACCTTTCTCAATACCGCTATCAGAAGAGCCCAGAGAAGACAATAGTATCAGCAGTAAAGTAGGTTATATGTAAGATCCTAAATCGCATTAATTCTGGCCAGGAGATGAGGTATATTCACTGATTGGATGAAGATCATATAGGTATCTCTGAAATATGAAGGTCAAACCTAATACTAATAGAAAAGAATGGGGAAAGGATGCTAACCAGCCAAAAACTAGATGGCTTAAGCTGTTTAAGGAAGCAGACAGTGATTGATTCCAAGGAATAGGCTTGAGGATTATCCATGTATTCCTTATTATAGGCTCACATATAGTTGTAGCAATGGGGCAGAAGATAATGAACAAGGAATACACAATTTGTTTTTGAAGGAACTTACACTTAAGGAGTCAAAAATTAAATATTTGAAAATATTTTTAATGTAGGAAAAATTATAATTCGCTGTATCAATGTGAAAAAAAATGTCTAAGGTAGCTTATGAAAATAAATATCCTAAAAATCACCCAGGGAGAAATCCCTGTGGACTAGACAAAAGAAAAAGAGCAGAAGAAATTGAAAAGAAGAAAAAGAAAAGGAATTTTAAAAAGAGAATCAAGGAAGTTTTAAGATTCGCTTTGAATAGGAATGGCCTTTATAAAAATAAATAAATAAATAAATAAATGACAGATTTTTATAAATTACCATTCTCTTAATACAACTGGGGGGAAAGAAATTTTCTCTTTATGTAGAGATAAAATCTGATATGCAGATAGTGTAGCATTCCTAAAATTAAGTTGCCCTATTTTAACTGACATTGGGTGTCTTGATCTGAAATAAATATTAGCAAGGTGGGGTCTTGGCCAGCTTTTGATCACTATAATGAGATATTTGAGGCAGGTAACTGCATAAAGAAAAGAGATTTATTTGGCTTACAGTTTTGAAGACTGAAATTCCCAACAGCATAGTACATACTATGGTGACATCCTCATGGTGGATGGCAGGAGCAATTATGGGAGAAACTAAGAAAAGAAAGGGCCAGGATTGCTACCTCTATAACAACCTACAAGGGCGAATTCCAAAATCTCCTGAGAAATAGCTTAATACCATCTGAGGGCAAGACTCCAATATCCCAAACTCCTTCCACTAGAACTCAGCATTTCAAAGTTCGGCCGCCCCTCCCAATACTGTCACCTGGAGGACCCACCTCCAATGACACAGACTCTGGAGGACACCCAAACACATCCAAGTTAAAGCAGATAGAGAACGAGTCTGGCAGAGCATCCTTATAGTAGAAGACTCTTCTGGTAACTTGGACATGCTACCTCTCCAACCTGCCAGAGAAGCACTGCTGTAGAGAATTAGTGTGGATTCTTAGTTTGTGCTTCCTAAACTTGTACATATGGTGCCCCGTGACCAGGTTTATACACATGTTCACAGAGTGCTTGTTTGGTCATTGAGCACAGGAAAACAATCTCAGCTTACTAACAATTGAAGGAAACATTATTATAACAATAATAGTTGATCTTTTTTTTGATAAGTTTTAACAATTTAAATATTACAGAGTATGCAGCAATAGTTAGGGCAAAGGAAAATAGAGTTTTATGTGTAGGATATAATTGCCCAGCATTTTCTTACTGCAATGTGGAATGTACATCAAAATTTTTCCATGTGTAATCACTTTGACCTGCTATTATACTTTTAGAATCTAACCTAAAGAATCAAAATCAAATATACAAATATGCACATACAAGGATAATCATTACTTGTAACTTTTCAATATTGAAAATATCAATATCTGTCAAGTATTGGTAGGTACAAAGATTTTAAAATTCAAATCACCTCACAGTCCATCTCACTGGCTGCTAAGCATTTATCTATCTATTCATTCAACAAATATTTTTGAATACTGATTATAAGTGCTCTTCTAGTATCCATATGTATATACTTCCTCAGTAAGAAAAACTATTTAAAACTTCTAACTAACTTTATGCAGCTCTGCATTATAGAATCCAAAATGCACTCCATCTTTTCCCAATAAATATTATCCAAACTCATATCTGAATTAATAGTTTCCATGAAGGAATATCTGAATGATGTCTCCATTCTCTCTGCATCTTTTGCACTCCTATCTCAATAATCAGCTACCTATCGATCAGGATATATAATTGACCTCTACAAACACATCCTATATATAAAAATTGGGAAAAAGGAAAAGAAAGTGAAAACTGGTTTCAATATATAAGTATATACATGCCACATAGAGAAAGAAAATGCTAATATGAGAATATCATATTTTTGGTAACTGGTGGCAAAACTATGGCAGGTATTTATAATTTATGTATATTTTTCATTGTATTTTTGGCACACTTTAAGTCTGCATCAAAAAACTGGGTGCTCTTTTCCAGATGGAATGTTAGCAACATTTACTTCTGAGACACCTGAGATCAATCTTGTCCTGTTTGTGTCGCATTGTCATTGCTTGTGTGTTACCTCTAGAAATGAGGGATCCATTCTTACTCCTTCCACCTCCATGTGTTCCTTTAATTTTCTCTGTCATAGAATCAATAATCTAGCAGAAACTCTGAGCCCTTTCATTTATCAGGTCACATGGAGCTTAAAATATCTGACAAGCAGTTATATCCTTCAATCAAAAGAGGAGGTAAAAAATGTCAAATCATCTGATAGAAGCATCTGATCCTGATTCATATTAAATTTAACTAGCAATCCTGAGTAGTGTGAAAGAGAAAGAAAAATCATTTAGAAATAATAGTGAGAGGATGATACTAAATTTGGCCTCTTCACTTCCCAGTTCAAGGTGGGTTGGCTGTGTTAATAAATAGTACTGGACATTTATGACTAGCTTAGAAAATAGTTGATCTTCTGCAGAATGTCCACTGCTTGTCCAACCTGAAGGGGTATCACGATTTTGTCATTGTAATGTTGTCTTTAGAAAGACATCACATTGTTCTTCAAGGACCATTATTTCTGGGGAAGAGATATATTTTAAGAATAGCCCATCAGTCCCTTGTCCATTTTCTTGTCCTATAAATTTCCTTCATCAGATGTAAATTTGATGATCCATAGAGCAAGTCATCTTGCTCACTTCATAATAAAAGCTTCCTTTGCATTAATGACCACAGAGGAAACACTTTCTGAATTTATCCTAGAGGTTCATTTGCATGAATATTGTCAAAATCTGCTTTTTACTAGTTCTCCAAATAAATAGATGATCTATCTTATTAAACAGACCATTAATTAGCATATACCATTAGCTCACACCATCTCTCCTCTAGGTCAAGGTAGATATAGATTTTCTGGTCTAAGGTGCATCATGAAGGTTCCTTTTTCTACCTTCTTAGGCGCAATATGAGCTGAGATTCTAAGTTTGTAGCACTCCATTTTCAAATGGTACCAGCATATCTTTCAAACCAACACACTTGTTTCCTCCTTAGTCAACTAGTAAAAAGAAGCTTCCCATAAAATCACAGGAAAAGAAGATGTAACTTTAGTAAGACATTTTGAGATTAATAGATCTGCTTATGAAACTTCTCTGTGAGTTGAAGATATGACTGGGTTCAGTACCACATATATAGTTTTCACTAATTTTTAGAATAAATGAGGTCAATTTTTTGATGTTTGTTTCTTAAATGACACCTGGCTCTTGATGGATATCTGAGGTTATATGGTCACCTATATGTTCCATTATTAAGTTTCTGAAGGGGATAAAAGTTGTCTCTCAGATGCAAACTGAGAACATGTCATTATTGCTCTAAGACCTAAAGAGGCCATGGCTATGATTCTTTTGCTAAGGTTGCCCATCTGCCTCTTGGGTGATAAAATTAATTTACCTGGGATTTTATTTTCACATTTTTTAATGTGACTAACAGAAAATTGTAAATTACATATATGGCTCACATTTAAATTCTGCTTTACAACTCTACTTCATAGGTTTTCCCTCTATAAAATAACTAATAAAGTGACATCCAAAGCTTATAGTTTGTCTAGAACTAAGATCATTTAAATAATTTGCACATTGGTTTTGTTCAGTGAGTAGCTACCTTGAAAACTCCAGATTCTTCTATAGAATAGAAGTATAGTCTTAGTCAACTTCAGAAAAAAGGACATTTCCATACACAGAAATAAATTCCAGGTTGATTTTATAGATATAATATCAAAATATAAAACGATAAAATTTCCATAACCTGGCATCTAAATGAAACATATCTTCATTCTAAAAGTGTAGGCAAGCTCTTAAAACAAATAAAAAGTATTAACTACAAATAAAAGGTTTCATAAACCAAATTATATTAAGAATTTATTCTCATGAAAAGTAATTAGCTAGACAATATAAAAATAATTATGGAATAGGAGAAGATTTTATAAGACAAATAGCCTACAAGAACTTGTACCCAAGTGTGTGTTGACAAGTAAAACAACTTGAATAAATGGAGAAACCCATTAAAACTAGAAACTCACAAAAGATTCTACTTATTTTTAGAACACTTTAGATGCTCCTCAGATACATGGGTACTTCTTACTCATTTTTGTGATAGGCACACACTTCCACTCTGCACTTTAACTTTTTATCCAAGTTTGTTGGAGGGTCCCTACACTATTCACCCCTCCATTTTCAATCTTCCTTAAAGAGCACTTATGAAAGAAAACCAGACCACCACACCAGAACCCATGAATAATTCATGCCACACAACTTCAACCTGACCCTCACTGGCTCTGGGTGATTTTTCTATTCAACTTGCATTGATTTTATGGAAAAAACCGAGTTCTTGTACTCTCCCCTCTTCACATCCAGGAATCAATGTCCCCACCTTTTCTCTAACTTCCAGACTCAGGGAAAGAATAGAACTATTATTATGGAATGCATAGACTTAGAGAACTGAAGGGAACATTGGAGGTCACATAGTCAAAGCCTTTCATTTTTAACCCTGATGAAGCAGTAGTCTGGAAATTCAAAGAACCAAGATGTCTATTCAGTCATTTAACTCATTATTTTCCTAAATAAAGAAAAAAAGAGCTGTGATTTAGTTCTAGCCTTTCCTTTCTTTAATGTAGAGTCAGTGTATTCCTTTGAATTGGCAATTTTCTTATTCCTTATGTCACTGTATCAATCAGGAGTGCATTAAACTATAAACAAGATAAAAATCTGACTGATAGTTGCTTTAAAATATATTATATATTTTCTTATATTACAGGACAACCTGAAGTTAGGGGTGTTATAATTTGGATCTGAAATGTCACCCAAGGGCACATGTGTTCAATGCTTGGTCCCCATCCACAGTAATGTTCAGAGATGGAAATTTGGGTGGGGGGTGAATAGATCATGAGGGCTCTAACCCATGAGTGGATTAATAATCCACTGAGGAATTTATAGCTGAATGGACCATCGGGAGGTGGTAGAAACTAGGAGGTGGAACCTAGCTAAAGGGAGAGGGTCTTTGGGGCATGTTCTTGGGGACTACATCTGTCTCCAGTTCCTTCCTCCACCTCTTGCTAGGTCCTAGCTACCATGAACTGAGCAGCTTTCCTCCACCACAAACTTCTCTCAGGTTGCTCTGCCTCACCCCAAGCCATAGCGATGAATCTACTTGACTATGAGCTGACACCTCTGAAACAATACACCAGAGTGGGAAGATTTGTCATAGCAGTGACTGAAAACCTGGAAACGATGCACTTGGTTTTAGTGATGGAAAGCTGACGATCAGAGGGGTGCCTCCATTGACTCAACACTCAAGGGTGAGAAGATAGGCTTCTCTACAATTCCTTGCATCCAAGGCAGTAGAAAAGGGCCAAAGGCATAGGAACAGTCACAGTTGTACCTTTTCAGGCTTCACTCAAATATATTTCCCCTGCTACTGGATGGAAATAAACCACAGAGCTCTCCTGCATGCAAGGAGGCAGAGTATCACCAGGAGTTCTGCTTGTTGGCTCATTTTTTAATAACATTGCTGTCCTCAACAAAATAAGAAGGTTTTTTCAGTAAGGAAGCAAAGAGAACACATAGTGGACTGGCAGCCAGTAATCATCTCTGCACTCTTGTGCCCACAGCATGGAAGCCACCATCCTCACCTGGCCCACAGAGTCAAGCCCTAAATAACCTGCTACATACCATGTCACTTTGCCCCTGTGTCCCAGCTACTCAGCCCCTTTCAGTTCTGTCAGCAGGCCAAGTTCTTCTCTTCAGGGATCTGGGCAGGCTGTTTCCTGGCAGAAGACTCCCTTCTATCAGCTTCCAGGGCTGGCTCATTCCCATTCCTTCTCTTCTGAGACCTTCATTCTTCACTGAAATACCACCTTCTCAGAGCTGATATTTCCTGACCATCCTATTTTTAAAATTTCTTTCTCCATCATTCTTGGTCAGCAATGAGAGATTATTTTCCTCTTAGAAATTTTGCAACTTGAAAATAGTCTCATATTATTTGTTAATGTTTGTTTTTGATCATCTCTCCTACTCGTGTAGCTTGTATTACTCAATTTGTTCATCCATTTGCTATATAATGAGCAACAACTATGTGCCAGGCATTATCCTAGGTGCTAGAGGCAGCAATGAACAATGCAAAAAGACTCTGATCTCATGAAGTTCACATTCTACTGGGTGTAAAACCCATTAATAATATGCAATAATAAGCAATTAAAATGAATAACATGTTTCTTCCATTGTGTCTCTAGAATCTATCCCATTGTCTGATGTTCAATAAATATTTATTGAAAGAAATAATAAGTTAATATCACTCACAAAACACCATGTGTTCATGAGGGTGCAGCCTTCATCCTTTTGTAGCTACATCTGTAAGTAACTGGAATGCTTTTGACAAAGAACAAGAAGAATCAGAATCTGCACAATCTCTTTAGGCTTGGAAGCATAATTAAAGAAAAGTATCTGCATAAATCACTCACTAAGGCAAAGTTGAATGACTCCATTAGAAATAATCTCCAAATAATTGGATCAACAACTAAATTATTCGTTTAAAATATTTAGACAAGAGGTTTAATGAGAAAGAATGAATGGCCTATAAGTCTCTCTAACATTTTTTCATTTAACCAAAGAGACAATGATAGATGAAGACTCTAAGCTAATCCCATTAAGAACTTTCATGATGTAAAGAACATGAAAAGATGATTTTAGAGCAGATTTTAGTGCTTAACCACTATTTTATTATTTTAAACCAATCCAGGACAAGAAACTCTGGGTCAGATTGATTTTCAGCCCCTTTTGTCCTGTAGGTAAACATTTTTTTTTTCCATTTAGACCCATTAGGAAAACCAAAAATGAAATCACACTTATTAGAATAATGGGGATGTGCATGTTATACTTTACAACAGATGATGATACCTTATTACCTGAATGGATGGGGATGGACCAAAAGGAAGAGCCCCAGCTGTGAATTACAAACCATAATGTGCAATCTAACATAATGCATCTCAGCTCCCTTCTCAATATTCTGCAGGTGTGGGCAGGAGGAAACAGATTTGGACCTCAGACTCATCTCAAGGATAACCATCAGTTCCTTCATCTGTAATTTTAGTGTGATCACTTATTAGACTACATGATTGTTTTAATTGACAGTGAGAAAGTGTTTTGCATGCTACAAACAACTAGGCAAGAAATTGTTGATATACACACAAACACCATCTCTTTATAGATACAGGCTGTATGTGTTGAATGAAATTCTTCAAACTTCTGTTCTCACTTCACAAGAATTTTGCAATTAGTTCTTATGTTTTATTTTTATTAAATTTTTTTCCTCTGGTTATGTCACCTAAGTTACCCTCCAAAATAGAACATAAATTTTGTTAGTTTTTAACATGTTAGATATGCTCCTACTCACCTCAACAGTAACATATATTAAACAAAGATATGAAAAGTTAGAATACATGTTTGCTTAGGTTAACAAAACTGAAAGATCCTTGGGATGAAACATCTTATGTTTTTGTTTCTATAGTCAGTACTAAATAAATTCTGATGGACTGATAAGCTAATAAAAATTAGATCTTTATTAAATTCACAGAAAAATATTTTCATTTGATCCATTTACTTTTTATACAACTTTTTACACAATATTTGTACACAACTTAGGTGTTTTCATTTTTATATAACTCATCATTGGTAAAAATATTTTCACATAAGAATCTCTTTCATTTAAATTGATAGTGAACACTTACTGTGTGCTTATCTCTGTGCTAGATAGCAAAAGCAACACAGTTTGTCACTTGGACTGGTTGTCAAAACTGTCAGTGATCACACATGAACTGACTTTAAATAAGAGACAATATTTTTACATAATCAGAACTTTTGAAAATATTCACATTCTAAGGTCATAGAAATATTTGCCTGTGGAAGTTTACTCTACACCACACAATGTGACCTTATGGAAGAGGTGTTCACAATCAAAATCTAGCAGGCACACTTACTGAGTATAAGTGACTCAGATTTGTTTCCACAAGTCCTGTTCCTTTTATTAAAAGAGAGGTGGAGGAGGAGCACAAGAGGGGAAAGAAGAGAGGGTGTCTAAAATAACCACATACTGCATGTGTCAATCCATTGAAAGATTTACAATTTTCAGGAAATTCTGATGATGATCAAATCTGTAATTCCTACCACATATAATGAATGTTAAGTGGAAATTTGATTCATCTTCTCTGGTATCATTGTATGAATGATAGCATAATCATCTTTGAGATAAAACATGCTTCTTCCCTAAAAATATATTCACATCTTTCATTCACATTAGAGATGAAGCCATTCATCTGAGCCCATTTCCTCATCTTCAAGGGAAAAGGAGAGAAAACATCTTTCTTTTATCTCCCAAATATATGTAAGCATTGCAGGAGATCTATAGATATAGAAACACACATTTATATATTTCAGTGATTCCAGGCATTTTTCTCTCTACTCACTGTTTAGTTCTGTGTTACCACAAGCTCTCCATTTTCAGGTGCTGCTGGTTTACTGAGTAACATGCTTTACTGACGGCACATATGCTCAGTGCTACGCTGTCCCCTGAGTGTCAAGGCTAACCTGTTCATTTAAACCAAGCTAGTGCTGGCAGGGAGCCCAGATTACTGGGGCACAGCAACTACATGAAGCCAGAGACTCTTCACAGAGTGTTATTGGGGATAAATATTACAAATACTTGGTACAGAACTTAGAAGTTCTGTCCTCCCAAATATAGGAGAACAGTGGTGGGACAACAATCTCCCTCTTCTCAATTCCATCCCTCCGTTTGCAGTTCTGGTCCATGATACTCAATGCCAGGAGCCCTACTTTAATATGAATACAAGAAAAGGACTTTTTCTTTTAATATGAAAAGGACCATAGTCAGAAATCTCAAGAAACTAAAAATCTTTATGTATATGAAGAAATCATCTATTAGGGTTTAGATCTAAAATATCCCCCCAAAGTTCCTGTCCTGAAAACACGGTGTCCAGTGCAGCAATATCCTGAGGCGGGCTTTTGGGAAGTGATTGGCCCATGAGGGCTTTAACCGCATCAGTGGATTAATCCATCTGATGGATTAATATTTTGAATGGACTTCAGGAAAGAGGTGGAAACTGTAGGCATTTGGGGAATGGTTGGAAGAAGTAAGTCACTGGAGGTGTGTCCTTGGACTATATCCTGTCCCTGGTCCCTTTGTCTGTCTCTCTCTCCTTCCTAGCTGCCATGAACTAATCAGCTTTCCTCTGCTATGCACTTCTTCCATGATTCTGCCTCATCTCAGTCCCAAAGTATTGGAACTGTCTGACAATGGACTGAAATTTCTGAAAACATAAGCCAAACTAAATATTTCCTTTTTAAATTATATCAGGTAGTTTGATCACAGTGACAAAAGCTGACTAATACAGCCACCGAAATGTTTACAGGATGTTTCCTTTTTTTTTTTTAATTTCTTTTTTAAATTTTTATTATTTTTTATTATTAGTTGTTCAAAACATTACAAAGCTCTTGACATATCATATTTCATAATTTGATTCAAGCAGATTATGAACTCCCATTTTTACCCCATATACATATTGCAGATTCACATCGGTTACACATCCACTTTTTTACATACTGCCATACTAGTGTCTGTTGTATTCTGCTGCCCTTCCTATCCTCTACTATCCTCCCTCCCCTCCCCTCCCCTTCCATCCCTCCCCTCCCCTTCCCTCCCCTCCCATCTTCTCTCTCTACCCCATCTACTGTAATTCATTTCCTTTCCCCTCACTTCCTCTTATATGTAATTTTGTATAACAATGAGGGTCTCCTTCCTTTATCATGCAATTTCCCTTCTCTCTCTCTTTCCCTCCCCCCTATCATCCCTGTTTAATGGTGATCTTCTTCTCATGCTCTTCCTCCCTATTCTGTTCTTAGTTGCTCTCCTTATATCAAAGATGACATTTGGCATTTGTTTTTTAGGGATTGGATAGCTTCACTTAGCATAATCTGAAATGGATGGCATTACAGGATGTTTTCTTCCTCCCAAGACTATTACTTAGTCCTTAGCTGAATCTGAGGGTGCATAGACATCAATGTGAGAGTAAAACTTCAGAGGACCACTGACTCTCCCTTCTTAAGACATTTAAAAATAAAAGTATATTTCAGATGATGTCCCTTCTACTGACAATTACAAAACAAAAATCAACCTCAAAAGGTAGTTTTTTCATCCTATTAATTATATTTCTTTGAAATAATTCATCTTTGTTATTTCACACAATCTCCCATGAAAATAATTTTTAAAAGTCTACAATTTTTTATTCTGAAATTTTTCATAATATTTAACTTGAGTGTTGTTTTGCTTTCTCTGGCTTAGGGAAACCAAGGACAGATATCTTCATAATTCACTATTGTATTTTAACTTTTGATACTTAAATTCGATCTAAAAACACACCCACCACAAATATACACATTTTTTTAATATGCTGAGATGACAGGATAAGACTGCAATCATATTTTGTTATTATTTCTTTGTACTTTCATTTGATTTCTCAAGATACTGGTTGATGCTGAATGAGGTGACAGACTGTTTTGATTTTACCATTTGGAGAGTTACATTGACTCATCAAAAATAATTCAAAAGGAGGGAAACATAGTGCCATACAAAGAGACAAAGACAAAAAATATAAAACATTCATTTGGCAAATTTCAAAACATACTTCCAAATATTTCATGCAATAAAAAAGTACAACTACACATTTTTAAAATACCATACTACACAAATAGTGCTTAAAGAGGATTTTATAGCTTTAATGCTTATATTTTAACCTAAGCAGGCCTTAAAATTAATTAGCTAACTTTCTCAATTTTGAAAGTTTTAACATGTAGGAAGATACAATAAATACAATGAAAGGAACAAATAATCGATATAAAACCAGAAATTAAAGAGACAGAAAATGAAGATTCAAATAAAAAATAAGGCCAAACTTCATTTTTCATACCCATACCAACCAAAGGGATCTATAGATTCAAAGCAATCCCTATCAAATTTCTAATGACGTTGTTTACATAAATAGAAAAATCCAAAAAATTATATGGAACCACAAATGACCCCAAAGAAAAAGGTAATTTTGAGAAGTCATTACAGTGGAAGCATCACATTGCCTAAAAACAAATTATATTACAAAGTTAGATATACAGATTTTAATGTAATACAAAAAAGAATATTTAGCTCAAAAAGGCAAGTTTCATCAAGAGAAATTAGATATAAATAAAATCTCTGATTAAAAGGAAATCAAAACTAAAGATGTGACAAAAATTAGAGACAACATAGAAAGTACTAAGATTTTTGCTACAGTGATGGAAACTTTGGGGGTTCATTCCTGTCTCTGATTTCAGTACAAATTCTCTAAGACATTCAAAACAATCTGTAGGGAAGTTTACATTGTCGAAGATAATCAAAACAGAGATTCAACCTGCACGAAAATGAATTTCCTGAGTTTTTTCCTTACATAAATATCTCCAGGGGTAGAACACAACCTTGGAGAAGTGTAACCCACTAATTTCATCCATCCATAGAGACCCACTGTCACCCTTGCTAGGAGAACCAGAGAAAGCCCCTGTGAGCAGGAGAGAGAACGGGAAATATCGAAGGAGAGAAAGTAGAAAAATAATATTCTGTCATTTTAATTATGAACTCACACAAATATTTACCCAACTCCCGAACCATATAGGCCTGCATGGAACAAGACTAGAATAAGTATAAAGCTTAATTACAGTTTGAGGCCACACACAGAATGAGAGTCATAATTTAACATATGAACCGGTGTTGCTTGCCAATTAAAACAAAACTATCAAATTATTCAAAGTAAACTAAATCCATACTCTATCCAACCAAACATTTTAAATTCCCAATGTAAAATCCAAAATTATAGATGTGGCAAAAGTTAGAGACAACATAGAAGGTTGTTTTCCTTATGTAACTATTTCCAGGGGCAGGACACATCCTGGAAATAGTTATATAGCACACAGGTCCAGGTAGCACATTCTCACCAAAAATACAATCTATACAGGACAATCCCAGCATGATACAAATATTAGAATTATCAAGCAAAAAACTTTAAAGCACTATTATAAATATGAACCATGAAATAATGAAAAATATCTGAGATAAAGGAAAAGACATATTAGTTGAAAAATAGAAAAAAAATTTAAAATGAATGAAAATTTTAGAACATCATATCTGAAATTAAAAATTTACTGCCTGCCTATACATACCACACAAAGGGATCTATAGATTCAAAGCAATCCCTATCAAATTTCTAATGACACTGTTTACCTAAATGGAAAAATCCAAAAATTTATATGGAACCACAAATGACTCCAAAGAAAAAGGTAATTTTGAGAAGGCATTACATTGGAGGCATCACATTGCCTAAAAATGTTATGAAGTTAAATATGCAGATTTAATGTAATACAAAAAAAAGAAGACTTAGCAAAATAAAGAGGCCACCAATTCATTAACATCAAAGAGTGAAAATGTTAAAATAATTCAAAAGAAATTTAGAACAGAGAAACATGGGGAAAAAAACAGAAGGGACAAATAAAAAAATAAAATGATAAACCTAAATCCAATTATGTAAAAAGTTGCATTAAAAATTATTAGTCTAAAACACTTAAAAGGCAGAGATTCCCAGCAAGGATAGAAAAAAATCAACTGCACACTACCTATGAAAGACATGTCTTAACATACAAATGTGAATAAGTTGAAAGTAAATATATATTAAGATACATAACAAATATACTTATAGACACAAGAAGGCTAAAGTAAGTGTATGAACATTAAATTAAATTAATATAAAGGGTAATACAAGTGATTAAAAAGTACTTTATGATCACAGAAGCTGCAATTTATTGGGAAAAGAGAACATTTATAAATGTGTATGCTAAATATAAGAGCTCCAAATTATAAGGATAAAAATTAAAGAAATCGAGAAATAGACATTTCTAGAGCCACCAGCAGAAGATTAGCACTGCTCTCCCAGCAATTGACAGGACAATTAGATGAGACATCAGTAAAGATAGATCTGAACAATATCATCATCTACTTTGATCTAACAGACTTTTATTGAATGCTTCATCCATCAACTGCAGAATATGCATTCTTTTCAAGAGCCCATAGTATATTTACCAATTCAGACCTAAACAGAAAAGAAGAAGGGACATAACCTAAATATTAGAACTTGTCTAAAGCATCACCAAAAAATTGGAGACAAATATTCCTCATAAACATAGATGCAAAAAACCTTTTAAAATGTTACAAATTAAATGCAATATTCTATCTATAGTGGATAGTATATTAGGACGAGGATGAATTTCCAGACAATGCAAAAAGCTACCAGTGTAAATCATCGTACCAACAGAATAAGAGAAAATGCATATGAATATTTCAATAGATACAGAAAAATCATTGGACAAATTCAACACCCATTTATGATAAAAAAAAAACACTCACCAAATTAGGAATGGTAAGAATCTAACTCAAAATGATAAGCCTACAGTTAGCATTACATGTAATGATAAATAACCAAACTCTTTCTCTCTGAAACTGGGGACAAGGAAAAAATGTGCACTTGTGCAATGTCCTTTTAACATACTGAGGACAGTTCTGGTAATGCTTTTTGACAATTTTAAAAGACCTAAAATTAAGAAAGAAGAAATAAAACTATGGGTATTTGCAGGTGATAAAGTTTTATACAAAGAAGATGTCAAAGAACCTATAAAACCACAGAAGTATTAACAAGTAATCTCAGCAAAAATCAGTTGTTTTCTTATATTCTAGTAGCACAAACTAGAAAATTGTGTGTGTGTGTGTGTGTGTGTGTGTGTACCAAGGACTGGACTCAGGCACTTTATCACAAATCACATCTCCAGCCCATTTTTTTAAGACAAGCCAAGTTCTCACTAACATGCTTAAGGCCCCAGTGAGTTGTTGAGTCTAGCCTTGAACTTAAAATACTTCTTCAGCCTCTTGAGTCACTGAAATTACAGACATGCATTACAATATTGGCTCTTGTTTCCAGGTTTATGAACAGGCAAAATTGAAATGCTAAGCAGAGAAGCAGCTGTTATAATCACCCTTTGTTAATTCTGGCTTATTTCCTAAGGTTTAAATATTGAAACCCTCACATTTCAATATATATTGAAGGTAACATTATCTATTATAATCAGCAGTCTGTTAATCTTCATTTTATCCAAATAATTTTTACAGCCTAAACTTTGATTTAATTTGAAAATGTTACTCAATATGTTTGAACTTCTGGTGTTTCTGCTGGCATTATTAGGATACTAGGTTTAAACCATACAGCCTATGGAAAATTATGGTGTGGTTATTGCTAAAGAGAAGACTATATGATAAATAAAATTTAAACTCACGAGGATGAGGTATTTTCTTTGTTATTTTTGTTTTTTATGTATCCTTGTTGAATAAGATAGAGAGTACACAGCCAAACCTTCAATCATACAATGCAGGCTCTATTTCTAGTTAATAAAGAAAAATATCATGCTGGGAGCCATTAGCCAAGTAGGTATGACAATTTCCTTGCCAGCGTACCCCATGTTGCTGACATTTTGCAGTGACATTGAATGTAGTTGACCTTGCTCAAGGACCAGGGCGGATTAGGGTGTTCCCGGTTTAACATAATCGGGTTTAGGGCGTTCCCAGTTTAGGTTCCAGGTTTAAGGTTTAAGATTATTCCTGCTGGGAATAGGGCGTATCCTGCTGCCTGAGTTCCCCTTGAGTTCTCACGGGATTCAGACAGTATATTTTGGGAGACAGAAGCCCAGTGAAGGTAAATTTGGGAGAGAACGTGGATTTGGGCAGAGAACGTGGATTTCCCCAGAACGTGATTGTAGACGGCTGGTGTGAGTTCAGGAATAAAGAGTTGCTGTTTGAATCTACAAGCTGTGTGGTGGCTCGTGATTTTGTGCCCAGCCAGACTGCGGCATTTGGTGATATCAAACATAAAAAGTTGTGTTGCAAAATCACATGACACTTGGTTTGTTAACAGTAGCACAGAAATGGGTTTCTGCCATATTCAGTTGAATATATATCCTAGATCACCAAAATAATATCAGTATGACTTCAATACATATGACATATTTAGTTGCAGCCACACAGCAGTTGATCAAGGATAAGTGGAAAGAATGATGAGCTTGTCAGGACACCATCTGGAGATGGATTTTAGTAATCCTAGGCAGGGGGATTGTGTTCTTGTCATATCACAATATAGCATATTTTTTTGTGGCCTGTAGATGCAGAGCTCTTACCTCCTTGCTAATAGATCATTGCAGAAGACTTCAGGTGTGTAGATTTTTTGATGATAAATCCTAAAAAGGTGGATCATTGGAAAGGTCAGACATGGCTATAGCTACTCTCTTGTTGATGTTTCCAACAGGTTATTATTATTATTATTATTATTATTATTATTAATTCAAGAAATAAATACTCTGATTTAATGTATGCATTTTTTGTCATAAATATTTTTTGAGCATGTGTTCACTATATAAAATATTGACCATGCACCATTGTTTTCTGCGCTATATATGAAAATACCTATGGAATGATGCAGGAGTCTGAGGGCTGAAGGCTCTGGGCTTTCTGGGAGCTATTGTTTCTTTTAAGCATGATTTCACTGCCAACTCTGCCTCACATCTCTCAATTGCTAGAGATGAAAATTTTACATTCTGGAGGATCCAACATGGTGGCCGGCAAGGAAGCAGCACTTTCAGTATCTCCACATTAACCGGATCAGAAACACCCATTAAAACAGCTACATTCTACCTACTGAGGAACTTCTAGCAAAATTCCGCTGAAAGGAGACCTGCCAGGAAGTAGTAAGTTATATTAGAGGTGACAGTTGGCCCCAGACAAGTGAATCTTGGCCGGCCACGCGGGCGCAGAGGTCCAATCCCGCAGCCACCGCCCAACCGGCTCTGCAAGCGGCCCCCGGCGGCCCGGGGCAGCGAGAAGGGTCCCCGCCTGGCCCGGCAGACGGCTCCCGCCATCCTGGCTCTCCTGGCGGCCCCGCTCGCTCGGTGATCGGCCACCCCGCCCGCCCGGCTCTTAGCCACGAGGCCACTGCCTAC
>NW_026005359.1:348841-360038 GCF_001458135.2 Marmota marmota marmota | reverse complement strand
CATCTCTAGCAGTCAGAGAAATGCAAATCAAAACCACCCTAAGATACCATCTCACTCCAGTAAGATTGGCAGCCATTATGAAGTCAAGCAACAATAAGTGCTGGCGAGGATGTGGGGAAAAGGGTACACTTGTACATTGCTGGTGGAACTGCAAACTGGTGCGGCCAATATGGAAAGCAGTATGGAGATTCCTAGGAAAGCTGGGAATGGAACCACCATTTGACCCAGCTATCGCCCTTCTCGGTCTATTCCCTGAGGACCTTAAAAGAGCATACTATAGGGATACTGCCACATCAATGATCATGGCAGCACAATTCACAATAGCTAGACTTTGGAATCAACCCAGATGCCCTTCAATAGATGAATGGATTAAAAAACTGTGGCATTTATACACAATGGAGTATTACGCAGCACTAAAAAATGACAAAATCATGGATTTTGCAGGGAAATGGATGGCATTAGAGCAGATTATGCTAAGTGAAGCTAGCCAATCCTTAAAAAACAAATGCCAAATGTCTTCTTTGATATAAAGAGAGCAACTAAGATCAGAACAGGGAAGAAGAGCATGAGGAAAAGATTAACATTAAACAGAGACTAGTGGGGGGAGAGAAAGGGAGAGAGAAGGGAAACTATGGAAATGGAAGGAGACCCTCATTGTTACACAAAGTTACATATAAGAGTTTGTGAGGGGAAAGGGGAAAAAAAAAAACAACAACAGAGAGAATTAAAACAACAGCAGATGGGGTAGAGAGGGAAGATGAGAGGGAAGGGGAGGGGGGATAGTAGGGGATAGGAAAGGTAGCAGAATACAACAGTCACTAATATGGTATTATGTAAAAATGTGGATGTGTAACCGATGTGATTCTGCAACTTGTATTTGGGGTAAAAAATGGGAGTTCATAACCCACTTGAATCAAATGTATGGAAGATGATATGTCATGAGCTGTGTAATGTTTTGAACAACCAATAATAAATAAATAAATAAATTAAAAAAAAAAAAAAAGAAAATTTTACATTCTAAGCCCTCTCATATTATTTAGGCTGAATTTAAAATTGTGATTCTCCTGCTGAAGTCTCCCAAATTATTAAGATTGCTGACATGAGCCACCATATGTGTGTAAACCCCACTGCCCTTTTTAAATAAATGTCACTACTTAACATTTAGGAGAATTTAAAAATAATGATGGAATCATAGCTTCTGAAGGATATATTTTTTTACTTTGGGTCAGACATATTTGATCTTGGTATGTACTTAAAAATTGTGGGCACACAATAAATTTCTTTGTAAGAACCTGTCTCAAAATTAAAAAAAAGAAAAAAAAAAATTGAGGATATAGCTTAGGAATAATAATTCCCTCAGTTTATCCACCAGTAATACACACACACACACACACACACACACACACAGAGTACTGGTGGGATTTTGAAAATATTTTTTGACACTGAACAGCTGTATAAACCTCATCTATTACAAAAGGCAGAATTAGTGCCATAATATCAGTAGTCCTTCAGCCTTATCTGTGTACAGAAATTTGGTAATGTGATTTTACTCCTACTCTAGCCAAATGCAGAATGTATTCTCCAAACTTTGGGTCAGGGCTCTTCTTATTTTTTATAGCTTATATAAATTTCTGGCTATGAAAGAGTACTAGTCAGGTACCTAGTCAGGAAATATTTTTTAATGTTTTTGCTTTTGCTTTTAGAACACTGTCTCCTCAATGAGAACAAGCCCACCTTCATTTATTTGATTCTCAGATATTATGTGAAGAATATTCAGGGTGCTTTTTTTGGCAGCCAGATCACCCTCTGAAGTTCAGTAATATTAACAGTTAAGCACATGCAGCAAAAATATTGCAGATGAATGCACTTCAATGTGAATTAGTAAGTTTTAGAGTGACTTCTTAATACAGTTATAGACAACAATATACCCACTGTAGGGAAAATGTCAGGATTCAATCACATGTGGTACAGAGAATATCTGGAAAACAGCAGATACCTTAAAAGTAGTATTTTAATTTCTCTTATTTAAGTTTATATCCTCAGCCCTGATCCTTAGTCTTTTAACAATGAAAATGGAACAGCCTGCCTTTTGGACTTGATTCTGGGCCCACTTGGCTTAGGTTGGAGGCAGTACCTGGAGACTTGTCCAATCAGTCTCTTAGGTGAGAACTGTCCAATCCTCATGCAGCCAGTGATGAGGGAGAGGGCTTCTACCATCTTCTGTTCCTTTTTTGTCTGGAGCCACCATTCTTTTAATTATTTTGTAGGCTTTCTGTCCTGGATCAGGATCCCAAGTTTCCTGTGCTAGAAAGAAGCTGAAAACAAATCACAGGGAGAACGCTGAAAACCATGAAAGCCAGGAAATGGTAAGTGTGCCTTGTTATCTTGAGACTGGATAAGTAGGTTGTTTGAAGCTGGCAAGAGTGGCAATGGCAGAAACTGGAAATTGTGCCTAGCAACATGTTGTGAGGGGGCAACAATTGTGAATTATGCAGTACAGGAGAGAAATAAAGGATGTCCATGCACTTCTGCCTGTTTCAATGCTTTATTCACTCAATTACTCAATACAATTACACTCTATAGGTTCTTAATCAAGAAAACAACAATTCTTAATGCTAGGTACTGCAATAAACATAATCCATTCACAGCAAATAATTATAAATTAATTCTAAGAACTGCAAAGCAAACTTAATCATGACAGGCTAATTACAGACATTCTCTCTGCATGCTAAGTTCAAAACTCTCAAGCCTTAGGCTTTATGTCCAGCATATGCACACTCACTCAGATCATGGTGATCAGGTCAAAAACAAAGGCAGGCCTTTCCTGGTGTGGAGCAGATGACTGGTTGAGGAGAGGATTATAGGAAGAAGTTGCAGTTCTCTCCAGGGTCCATACAAGGGAGTAGAGTTTGAGAGTGGTGAGGATCACACAGAGGCTCAGGAAATGAAGACAAGTGATGGGATGTCAGGTACTCACAGGCTCTCCAGCTCAAGGGCATCCTTGTTTTGGCTGCCTGAATCCCTGTTCATTAGCTCTATTATTTATATTAAATTTTGTGGGTTTTGACCCTCCTTGCAATCTTCTTCAGCTACCACCAGATTTTTCCATGACATCAGTTATCCTGGGGTCAGAAACATCTGGTCTGTTGGTCTCCACCCTGATCTTTTTGCCTTTCTGTCTTATCTGGCTAAGACAACCTGCCAAGGGCTTCACTCTATTGCAGGATGAGGGGAAGTAACTTGTTTGAGGCCATACTGGAGTGCTCTGTGTGTATGCCTGGTGAGATTGCAGGTTTGAAACTGGAGTTTTTAAAATAGAGTTGTGTAGGCTCATGCCTAAGGCCATCATCACAGGAGTCCTCAGAGGGTCTCTGTGGCAGCTCAAACTTCACCCCCTGTCTTACGAGTCTAGTAAAGCTTAGATCAGCAGTTAAAAACCTGGGTATTTTGTTCCATAATTGTATGGTGTTTTCAGCTTTTTTGGTGAAGCCCTTTGTGGGCATCCATGTGCCATGAGTCCAGCATGTCCCCAGATTGTGTGGTGAAGACTGGGATAATTATCTGGAGAGAACCCCAACTCCATTTGTTGTATTCATGCACAAGAGAGGCTATAATTTTAGGGCTTGTTACTCATGAGGTTTTTTGTTTTGTTTTGTGTTTTGTTTTCTTATTGGTACCAGGAATTCAACCTGGGGCATTGGTTCAGCAATTGAATCACATCCCCAGCCCTTTTTAAATATTTTTGTATAGAGATAGGTTCCCTTTGAGTTTCTTAGGGCCTCATTAAGTTGCTGATGCCGGATATTAACCCATGCTCCTTATGAACCTGAGCTTTTTAAATGTAGGTGAAGCAGTATCACAAATTCAGAAGAAAAATCTAAATCCCAGAACTTCAGCTTAGCTCTTCCTAGGTCTGAGAATAAACCCCTAGTTTTCTAGCTCTCTCTTCACATATTCAAATCTAGGGTTCTCTGTTTATAGTGAATAAGTATAAAATAGAATAAATAGTAAAATGACAGTGTAATGAGAATAATGGACCTCATCCTACCACACCTGGAGGCTAACTGGAAGATATGTTAATGAGCAACATTAGGCCTTTTTCTTTTTTTTTTTTTAAGAGAGAGAGAGAGAGAAAGAGAGAATTTTAATATTTATTTATTTTTGTCTTAGTTTTCGGTGGACACAACATCTTTGTTTGTATGTGGTGCTGAGGATCGAACCCGGGCTGCACGCATGCCAGGCAAGCACGCTACCACTTGAGCCACATCCCCAGCCCAGGCCTTTTTCAAATGTAAAAAACTTTAAAGCCCACTTTTGGGAACACCTTCAACAAAGTCCTTTGTCCCTTGGTGAAGTTGCCAGAGGAAATATGGGTCACAAAAAAGATGAAAGTGAACCCATATGGTAGTCAGGATGCCTTTTCCAAAGCCTATTTTAAATAAATTTTTTCCATGTCTGCTAAAAAACATCTGTAAACTTCTAAGATGGCACACAAAAAATGTGTTTATCTGGTATCATTTCCTATCCCACATGATGGGAGTTCTATTTCTTCTTGCTTAAATAAATAGATTTTATTCTTCAAAATTTGTGAGACAAGCACCCTGATGCAATTTGCAAAGTGAGAAATTTTGTTTCATCACAAAACTCCACTTTCAACATTATCAATGATATTTTCCAATTTTTTACTTCATTTTTTCTTCAAGAAGTGGAGGGCATTTTTAAAAGATTTTGATTTATCATCTGTGTAGGAATGGCAGAAAAGCTCCATAAACTCAACAAGCCAAGATTTTATTAGCAGGACTATAGAGGCCTGTCACAGAGGAGAAGGGGGAAGTGGAAAAGGGGAAGAGGGAAGAGACAGGGGAAAAGGGAGGGGGAGGGGGATGGGGAGAGGAAGGGGAAGGGGTAGAGGGAGAGGGTGATGATATTTATGGGCTCAACAGGGGATGAGGAGGAGCTGGGGGGAGTGGGCTATTACTTCTTTATTGGCTGAGAGTTCACACCACCTCGGGGATTTGGAGGTGCGCCATTCAAATTTTGTGCCATTCAGTGTGTCATGGAACTGAGCTCCTGAAAGAGAAATGCTCCAGGCACCATCTTTAAAAACGATTTGAGCTTTTCACATATGAAAAAAGCAGACTAAAATTAGGTGACATTAAAAATAATTAATCTCTCCTAAATGAGGTAGTATAGTTTATGTGTCCCAATAAAGGATTTTTCAAAACTGTAATGGGTCCTCAATTCATTTGTTTTCATATGTAAGACTATTTTATTAAAATGGCCCTGACTCATAGAAATATTCCAAACATTTCAGTAAACACCTTTCTCCGTTGTGGCAGGAAAATAAAAGTGGGACTAACTTGAATTTAAACTACATGAAAGATCAATCTCTCTCTTTCTTTCCTTTTTTTTTTTTTTTTTTTTTTTTTTTTTTGTGGTACTGAGAATTAAACCCAGGGCCAGTGCTTGGTAGGCAAGCATTCTACCAGCTGAGCTATATCCCCAGTCCCATATTTTGGGGGCAAAACCAGGGATTGAAGTTATGGGCAGTCTACCACTGAGCCACATCCCTACACTTATTTTTAATTTTTACATAGAGAAAGGTTTTCACTGAGTTGCTTAGGGCCTCACCATTGCTGAGACTGACTTCAAACTCAGGATCCTCGTATCTCAGCCTCTAAAGCAGTTGAGATTACAGGCATGTGCCGCCATGTATGGCCAACTTCAATCTCAAAAACTAAAATAAACAGCAAATTAGGTCAAAGGCTATGTAAACAAATAGGTACACTATGTAAAAAGCTATTTTTCTAGTTGTTGATAGACCTTTATTTTATTTACTTATATGTAGTGCTGAGAATTGAACCCAGTGCCAACAAGTAAGTTACCACTGAGCCCTAGCCCCAGCCCCCCAGGTACATTTTTTTTTTCTCTTATGGTGGATACTGGAGATTGAACTCAGGAACACTCAACTACTGAGACTCAGTCTCAGGATTATTTTTTACTTCATTTAGAGATGAGGTTTCACTGAGTCATTTAGAACCTCACTTTTGCTAAGGCTGGCTTTGAACTTTTGATCCTTCTGCCTCTCCATCAACTGAGATTACAGGACTGCACCAACACACCCAGCCCTTGGTATATTTTTAATACCTATTTTAAATACATTTTAACCAGTAGCCTTAAGTCTTTTCTAATATTTATTTGGATTGAATCCACAACCCAGAAATCAGTGAAACAGAGAATCTAGTTTAATCTCCAACTCTGGTTTTATCTATCAGAGTGTGTCAAGAATACCCATTGAAGAATTTACTGTGTGTTTTGGTCTCATACTGACCTTCCATATGTACCTCATTCTGAGTTTTAGAACAGTCTGACCAAAGGGGCCCACGGATATCAAATCTCTTGGAGTACTTAGAAAACACCAGTATCTGAGTCTTGCCTTCTAGGGACCAGTTTTAATTTTAAGTGTGTAGTTTCTAAAGGGACTAGTTGAATAATCTGCAGCTGGAAGGTATTTTCTGATAATACCTTTTATCTAAAAGGCACTTCATTTGTTTCCTTTTATTAGATACTCTGAATAAAGATACAATAGAAATAGAAGGGCAGCAATATCTTCAACAAAAGGATTTTAATTGATTTACATATACACCTATAATTTTTTAAAAATTTATTTAGAATTTAAATTACATGCAAGTTCAATCTATCTCTCCCTTTCTCTCTTTTATTTTATTTATTTACTTATTTGTGGTAATGAGGATTGAACCCAGGGATTAACCCATGGGCACTTTACCAATATGCTACATACCCAGTCTCCACTCCTTTTATTTATTTATGTATTTATTTTTAAGACAGGGTTTACTGATATGTTTAGGACCTTGCCAAATTATTGAGTCTGTTCTCTGACTTGAGATACTCCTGTCTCATCCTTGTAAGCACTTGGAGTACAGGCATGTACAACCTTGCGCTACTACCCTAAATTATTACTAGTGGATTATGTAGCATTTTTATTTGGGGCTTTTAAAGAACCTTAATACTTTTATAAAAATATATTTATTAAATGTATGCTGTTGCCAAGATTTTTTACATGTTTTTGTACCCTGGAATCCTTATGTTTATTTTTTTTTTTAATTTTTGGTTTGGTGCTGAGTATTGAACCCAGGGGTGCTTTCCACTGAGCCACATCCACAGTCCTTTTTATGTTATATTTTGAGACAGGCTCTCACTAAGTTTCTTGGAGCCTTGTTAAGTTAATGAGGCTGTCTTCAAACTAACAATTCTCCTGCCTCATTTTCCTGAACTTCTAGGATTTCAGGCATATGTCACCACACATGACAATTTTAGATTGTTATAGTAGCCATTCCAACAGCACTATACAGGCTGCATGAAATTCATTTGATTTATGAATTAAATCCCTGAGGCAAGTTTATGTGAAGTAGCCAGTGTAAGAGTGTTGTGTAAATATTTCTTGGGAATAAACAGGTATTTTTTTTTCTAACCTCTTTTTTGAATGAATGTTTGAAACCATAGTCCATAAAAGTCCTAGAAAAAGAATGCAAATTTATTTGTTTGATGTTTACAGATATTTGCACATGCCCAGTCACCTTTGCAGCTAAAACTTGAAACTTCAGAACATAGTAACTCGAACAAAATTTGTTAAAGTTGAAACAGTGCACAAACAAATTTCTTTTAGGAGCAATTGGTAGTTGTGGAGTTATTACTGTGGTCAGCCGAGTTGGGCCAGGGCTCTGGAAGTTCTAAAATCTCACTCAGGGTATTGGTAACTTACTTTATTCTACACTACTACACCCACAATACAATACTGCCAGCAATAGTAGTTGAGAAAATATGCTGATAATGTCTTGAGCTAAACTGGCACCTTTGATATTTGCCTACTTTTCTGCATTGATCCCAGCTGAGTCATTAGCATGGAACAGGAATGTGAATAGGGTATTTTCTGGGCTTATTGTTTTGGGGTCAAGCTGCTCCATTAGGGTGTGGGGGCGTCTGAAACCAAGCAGGTGCAAGTAGTTTTGTATATGTTCCTTTGCTCTGGCTGAGGTCTATAACTTTAAATGATAAAAGATTTAGAGTAATGTACTTGGACTTATTTTCCATACACTTCACAGTTTACATCAAGGACAAAAAAAGCTAGAATTTATCTCAACACCCCTTTACATACAAAATATAGGTTGACATTGAGTATGTTGGAAGTTTAATCAAGGTTTATTAATTAGAGAACAGGCTGATCTAGAGAGATGTAAAGTACCACCAAGTCTGATGTTTTCAAAACAAGAAGAAATGTGGGCTATATAGGCATGCAGAAGAATTAATCAACCTTGCGTCCCAAGATTCTACAATAATTGACAAAAGTGTCACTAACCATAACCATGTCTTTTTTATATGTCAGATACTTCAGAAAAAAATATTTTTCCAGAAAAATATTATTTGTCACCCTTTCCTTGTTAAAATTAAGTAGATAATGGATATGTTCATAATATTATTCTCATAGAGGCAGAACTGTCCTTAAGGAAAATTTTTACTTATCAAAGAGATTGAGGGACACCAATTTAGTGTTTGGGTGCATTTAGTGTGTGGGGAATAGGATCTAGGCTTCACACAATGCTTGGGTGGAATGGATCTGTATCATCAAGATTCATCCTGGTCACAAGAATTTTGATCTTAAAAAGGTTTAATCAAGCCCACTTTAAATGAGCATTACTCTAAGACAAAATATTTTGAAATTTTTATAGGAAACTCCACCCCACTCCTTGCCTCAAATTATGTAAGACAAAGTAGTAAGGGATGCTTCAGGAGAATAAGGAAACTGTCTGAAAATTAGTGCTCATTTCTTCACACTACACATTAACTCAAAATAAACTGAAAATTATAGTGAGTATACATAGACTAGTATATATGTTAACAGTATGAGATGGAAAATAAATCTCACCCTAATGAATCCCAAAATTTCAATCTTGTCAGTATTTTACAAAAAATTCTGCTTTTTTGTGCCACCATCTAACTTCTAAGACAATAATGAAAGAATGATAATTCATGTAATCTAGAGGACGTGAGTTGTGACTTTGGGATTACATAGAATTGATCCTGAATTCCAGTAAAGTTGCTTAATATTTGTGAGACCTTCCAAATATTCTTTCACACTGAACAGCTATGTAAACTTCATCTATTACAAAAGGCAGAATGATACTGAGTGTCAACATATTAGCAATTCTTTAGCCTTATCTGTATATAAATTTGACAATTTAGCCAAAGTGCAGAGTATGTTTCCTAAACTTTGGATCTGAGCTCTTATTTTTTTTGTGTGTGACTTATGTAAAGCTGTGACTATGAAAGTGTATTAGTCAGGAAACATTTTGAATTCTTTGTTTTTGCTTTCACAACACTGTCACCTCCATGAGAATGAACCCACCTTAATTTATTTGATTCTGAGAAAAAGGGTGCTTTTTTTTTTTTTTTGGCAATCATATATCCTTCTGAAGTTCAGTAACCGTAATGACTATCACCTAATTACATACAGACTAAGATCCCATATGAACCCAGCCTTAATTGATGATAAGCCCACACATGAGACAATAATTTTTGTATAGTTTCTTCTTATTCAGTGATAGATAACTAATACACTAACTACAGGTTGAATGCCAGGATTCAATCATATGTGGAATAGAAGTTATGTGAAAAACACATTCTGCCTTATAAGTAGCGGTTAAATTTTTATTAATTTAAACTTAAACTTTAATCACTTGACAGGCTTTAACGAATTAAGTAGAAATATTTGTATATTTCTATACCTTTAATATTTGATGATATTCTCACAGTACCCCATACCAAAGAAGAAAATTGAAATCACAACCATGCATTAGGCTAAAGACAAAACTGCAAAATAAGTTTTTCTTTAAAATGTTTAGACTCTAATTTCTGGGTTACTGATGATCGGATGACCTAGAGTCTTCTCTCTAGTGATACCCATCTCTTTTGGTTACACTATGATATCTAAAATGGAAATGGATCTGTGCCCAGAATCCTGTGAGAAACAATGTCCACTTTTGTACACTTCTGAGTTGTAGATGGCATCTCTCTCAAAGTGCATAGTCTCTCCTGTTCTTTGGCCCTGAGAGAATGTAGTTTGGTAAGTTTATTCCATAACCTATGACACAGAACTGAGTTGTCCAGTTCTTTCACCTTGATGAGGGCAGGATATTCATAGATCTCAAATATGGAATATAGCTGTGGTGACATAGATATCCCTGAGAGGTCAAGATTGAATTTCAGGATGAAACTTGAAAAATACATTTATTTATTAGTCAATTTATATTGTTAAAAATAATAATATTTTGGATATAGTGGTTTAAGTTAGTACAAATGATTTAAGCTGTCCTTCATAATTTTAATATGAATACTAGAAATTTTTAAATTATACCTGTGCATTATATTGTTTTTCCTTCTGGGGAAATATTACTGTCTTAGGACATTTGCTTAGAAGTTTAAGACCAGAGAGCAGAAAAGTTAAATTAAATTTTTAAGTAATTGTGATGAAATTTTTTATTCATTAAAAATATATATGTTGGGTGTGTAGGAGACCTTGCCTCTTGTGTTTTTTTTTTTTTTTTTTTTTCACCATTGTGTTTCTCCCCATTGAAGTTAAGTTTTTGGCGCAAGATCGGAGCGACCGGGGAGGGGGTGGCACCTCTTCCCTCCTCCTCCTCGCTTTAGTTCTGGTTGCAGAGGAGACACCTCTGCAGTTGCCGCCACATCGGGGATTTCTGGCTCTTTTCTCTTCGCCTTAAATTCGGGTGTCTTTTATGAATAATCAAAAGCAGCAAAAGCCAACGCTATCAAGCCAGCGTTTTAAAACCAGAAAAAGAGATGAAAAAGAGAGGTTTGACCCTACTCAGTTTCAAGACTGTATTATTCAAGGCTTAACTGAAACTGGTACTGATTTGGAAGCAGTAGCTAAGTTTCTTGATGCTTCTGGAGCAAAACTTGACTATCGCCGATATGCAGAAACACTCTTTGACATTCTGGTGGCTGGTGGAATGCTGGCCCCCAGGTGGTACACTGGCAGATGACATGATGCGTACACATGTCTGCATGTTTGCATCACAAGAAGACCTAGAGACCATGCAAGCATTTGCTCAGTTTTTTAACAAGTTAATCAGGCGCTACAAATACCTGGAGAAAGGTT
>NW_026005359.1:332779-345018 GCF_001458135.2 Marmota marmota marmota | reverse complement strand
AGAGAAGTCCCCTGTTCCCTGGATTCAGACTGACTCAGAGGGCAAGAGCCAAATATTGGTTTTTCTGGCCCTTTTAATTTAACTTGAATTTTAAAACTTAATCTTAAACATCTAGCAAATAAATTTTAACAGCCTTATATTAAGAGTACTGGGCTTTAATGTCTATAACTTTACAATTATTTATCTTTTTATTAATTGGGATCTGTATTTTCCTATCTGTCTTGTAGGTGATGGCTTATTATCTTAAATTAACCCATTTTGTGTTCTTAACGCAACACAGGGAACCTTTAGATCAATTATAAGGAAATTACAAAATAAAATTAACAAGAGTAAAAACACTTAGTTCATGTATTAGCTACCCTGAATTTTTGGCTGAGTTATATATTATATCCCCTGTTTGAGATCCTAGTAATCTTGACAGAAAAAAACAACTTTTGAACATAACTTTAAATGAACTAAAATCTGGCCTACTGCTTTCGTAGTCATTCTCACATGTAGTAAGATGGGACACAGAGCCTTATCTCAGGTAAGGCAGGGCTCTTTATAAATCTTAAGTGTTTTAGTTCTAAAGCTGATCTTTGTTTTTTAAATATCATTTTACAAAGTTTACATAAATTGTTTGAGTTCACATAAACATTAGCTAACACCATATGATATCACATGTAAAACATGAATAAAAGAAAGGATGAAAGTTTTTAACCTTTACATAGATTAGGCTCTCATTAACTTAAAAATACATTTAAATTGTTCCCCAATGTAAAAAGTAACATAAAACTTTACACATCTTATTGATAACAGGTAAATAAATCCCCAATATATTTTTTACCATACAACTCCAGAACACCAGCTTGATATAATGCTCTTTTAAAGTTTCTACCTTACAGACTTGTATACCTGGAAGATATGAGCACATTAATAGCATCACAATTACATTGATGTTTTTATATTAACCAAATTTAGCTTTTAAAAAAGGACAGTATAATGCTCTAAAATAACAGTTCTTATTTAACCAGTGGTTTAATTTTTATGGTTGCTTGCTCTAAAAAAAATAAAACTTAATAAACACAATGTTATGGGTAAACTTATGGTTTAAGAAATTTTTGTCTCTTTAACACATGACTGATTTTTACAAACTTATACCGACCTTAGTACAAACTTATACAGACCTTGGTAAATCAATCAGATATCTAACAAAAGTACTCCTGAATGAGTAATCCCATATCATATTTACTTTACTTATTTTATCAAAATATTAGACAAGTGTATTGAACAGTGATAGACATTTTTGTTTGTTTGTTGAAGGAAAAGTCCTAGAACCAAGGCATATTAGACATTTTATGGACATTAATATTTTATGAGTTTTTTGAACACGTAGAAAATCTTGTAAGCTTAAATTTAAATACATTTATTTTTATCTGTTTATCCAATTTAAATTGAACCATTTAAATCACATGAATTAAAGATCTTTGGATCCATTTTTTAAATTTGTCTTTATGAGCGCTCCTTATATATGTTAATTTGTATATCATATTGAAAAACCAGCCTCTATCTCAGAGCAAAGCCTGTCCAAGGAAGGGACATGACCTTTGTCCTTGGAAAGACCCACAGAACACTCCTAGGCACATTCCCACCCTGCTAAGTTGTTTATCTACAAATAACAGGAGAGATCTGCTGCACCAGGTGTCCCTGACTCAGTCAGGCTAGGTGGGGATCCATAGCAATCCCCTAGCAGCCACCAATCAGCATGAGACAGGGAAATACCTGGGTTTCAGATGACCCTCCCAGTAGCTTATGGTGGTTGATAACATGTTGGGAAACCATGTAGTTCAGCATGAACACTCCTCTTGGCTTAAACCAATCAGTTCAAATGAATACCCCTTTTGTACTGACCAATCACCCCTACCCAACTTGTTCCCACCAGTGAATGTGCTAATCATGTTTTAGAGTTGTTATTTGATTTCCCCGCGGTGTGTGATGATTTGCTATGATGTATGTGAAGTCCCTGCCCTCTCCAAAGAATGTATAAAACTGCTGCAAACCCTGGGCTCGGGGCCTCTCAGCATCACCAGTTGCTGTGTGTGCGTGCGGAGGACCAAGCTAGCTCGCAATAAACACCTCTTTGCTGCTGGCATCGATCTTGGGTCTCTGGTGGTCTTTGGGGGGTCCCGAATTTGAGCATAACATATGGGGGCTCATCTGGGATCCACCTAATAAGCCTACCCAGACACCCTGATTGAGAGGTGATGAAAACCCAGGCGGTAAGTAAAGGCATTGCCGATGTGTAAGTTTCTGTACTCTGGATGCATGCAGTAATGGTTTTGTGTGGTGAGGTCAGCAAAAGGTCCAGGTGGATGCATGGAAGGGCAGCCAACGGGGTTTGTGGGAGACGTCCCCAGCCCCTTTCTAGGTTCTGAGTGGATTGCCTGTAGTAAAGTATTTTGTGAAGTATTTGGTAAAGTATTTTGTAGCTGACGGACCGTGGTTCTCCTGAGCCTTTTGTTACTGGGTAGCAATCCATGACGCACTGCGAATTCTGTGGCTGTGCTGCAAATTTTGTGTTATATGTTTTTGTTTCTATTGTCCTGTCTGTCTCCACCCCAACACCCTGGCAAGAGAACTAATCTCCCAATCTGGGGTCGTCAGACCCAATCTGAAGGGGATTCTCCTCCAATCCATTTGTCTGAAGGGAAGGCCCCAGTTGGCTTGGGGCCAGCACCCACTTTTGTTTTTTTGACAATCTGAAAAGGGAATTTATGACTTTGTGTGTCTTTGTCTGTGTCTCTGTTAAGTGTGATGGCATTGTTTTACTTTGGACAGATACAGAGTCCCAAGTTCCAATCTGCCTTAGATGTGTGGAGGTAACTTTAGCTAAATTTTAGCCTAAATTGTCCCTAGTATGCTTCTCCTGTAAGGGACCAAAAGTCAATAGAACCGCCAGCTTTTCTGTTCTAACCTTTTACACCTCTTTTAGCTGTGTTTTAAAGAACTTTGATAAACTTTACTCCCCTTTGTTAAGCGAGATTAGGGAAGCAGCGTAGTTGGCTTGAGTGCACACTTTGCAGAGGGAGATGCCTGCTGGGGATCTAAGAACTTTGATATCTCACTTTAACTTTTCTCAAAACCCTGTTCTCATTATTAAATTGGCATTAATTGGCTTTGGGGATGGGAACCGAACTTTCAGTCATAAATTTTGGCACCCCAGAGGGGACTTTAGAGGAGTTCCCACTCTGCCTTCTTGGGGAAGCCTAGCACTCGAGACAACTGAAAGCAGAGGATTAACTTTTTGGGAGCTGAGTACTGAAAAGTTAGGAGATATGGAGAGTGTCTGGTGCCTGGGGTCAGACCAAACCAGAGGAACTAATCCTGTAAGTAAAAGGGGGTACTGAGAGACTCCCAGCAGCTGCCAAAGAGATTTTGCTTTGGGGAACTCCCTCTTCCTTACCTGCACTTTAAGGATTACTCCATCTCTGTCTACTTAAAAAAGGGACAATGAATGCAGTAATGTGTTGATATTATAGATTGTTTCTTGGGGATGATCTAGGCTGAATGTGTATCTAAAAGATGATTTTTTATTGTAACAATCTGGTATCTGAATGGGTTTCTAAAGCATTGCACAATCTTGCAGTTAAAAGTTGGGTTTAAGTAATTGTTTAGTTTGTGATTTCAGATAGTTCATGCTAGAAAACTTAAATACTTAGGATGGAAAATTAAAGAACTCTACTTCCAAGTTGGCAAGTATCTCCCAATCATTTAGTTTTATTTTTTCATCAATTTTTGAACTGGGTAGGCTGAAAAGATTTCACTAGCTGTACCAGCACATTAACTTGGGCAAGGATAATAAATTATGATATGATATCTGTTCCCCTCAGTGTGTAAGATTCAGGAAAAGAAAGTGTTGGATTGGGACGTTGGTCTGGCTTATTGAAATGACATTGAATAGCAACAGTCTTGGAAATTTTTAAAGCTTAAATTTGGATATACATGGTAGTGTGTGGTTCTCTTTTGAATTTTTTTTTCCAGGTGGATTTAATGTAACTTAATACTATAGGAACTTCAGAACAAAGAAAGTAGCTTAATGATCCTGAAGGAATTTCTTCTGATGGTGGCTTTTATATTATCAAATAAGATCCCATTTTCAGTTTTGTGTGAGCAAGTTTTTCTAGTGTAGAAAGATGTAAAGGTATGAAATTTTGAGAATTGTATCTTAAACTTGTATCTTAATTTTCAACATCCCAACCTAAAAATTGTGACTTATGGTTAAAATGCCTTAGGCATGAGGCTTCTCCTCAGAATTCCAGTTTTTCTTGCTCCTTCCAGACCTCAGGCAGGATTTCAGTTGAAATGCAAATAGAAGAAGCCTGGAGCTCAGTAGGAGACTGAGCTGAGGACCAAGGAAATAAAAAGTAAAGGTGTCTTTTTACCTGAAATCAAACTAGATTAAACCAAAAAGTAAATTGTGTGGTATCTACTAATAACTGGCCAGTCATTTTTTTCACCAATTTTGAGTTGGGTAGCCTGGGAAAATATCACTGTATGTACCAGTGCATTAATTTGGACAAGGATAGTAAATCATAGTATGGTATCTGTTGACAAAACAAGATGTAAAGATATAAAATTTTGTGAATTGTATCTTAAACTTGTATCATAATTTTCAACATCCGAACCTGAAAATTATGACTTATGGTTAAAATGCCTTAGGCCTGAGGTGTCTGCTCAGAATAGCAGTTTTTCCCTGCTCCTTCAGACCTCAGCCAGGACTTAAGTTGAAATGCAAATGAAAGAAGCCTGCAAGCTCAGTAGGAGACTGATCTGAGCCTTAAAAAAAAAAGTAAATTGTATGGTATTTACTAATTACTGGCCAGTCATTTTTTCTAGGACTCTTGTTTTTTTCTTAGATTCTGTATTTTTTTGAGCTCATGATTTTGATCCTACAGACATAGGTTAATGTTTTTCTGATCAGTTCTACCTTTGACCAACTGTGGAGTTTTTGAAACATTGCAATGGAGATTTCATCTGTGAAAAGCTACAAGGCCTTTACTATTGTTATGTGTGCACACTTGTGTTATGTGTTGTATGTCTATATGTACATATGTCCGTATATCATATATATGATATACAAATTAACATATATAAGGAGCGCTCATAAAAACAAATTTTAAAAAGTGGATCCAAAGATCTTTAATTCACGTGATTTAAATGGTTCAATTTAAATTGGATAAACAGATAAAAATATATGTCTTTAAATTTAAGCTTACAAGTTTTCCTAGGTGTTCAAAAAAACTCATAAAATATTAATGTCTATACAATGTCTAATATGCCTTGGTTCTAGGTCTTTTCCTTCAACAACAACAAAAAAATGGCTAGCACTGTTCAATACACTTGTCTAATATTTTGATAAAATAAGTAAAGTAAATTTGATATGGGATTACTCATTCATGAGTACTTTTGTTAGATATCTGATTGATTTACTAAGGTCTGTATAAGTTTGTACTAAGGTCTGTATAAGATTGTAAAAATCAGTCATGTGTTAAAGAGACAAAAATTTCTTAAAACATATGTTTACCCATAACATTGTGTTTATTAAGTTTTATTTTTTTCTAGAGCAAGCAACCATAAAAATTAAACAACTGGTTAAATAAGAACTGTTATTTTAGAGCATTGTACTGTCATTTCTTTAAAAGCTAAACTTGGTTAATATAAAAACATCAATGTAATTGTGATGCTATTAATGTGCTCATATCTTCCAGGTATACAAGTCTGTAAGGTAGAAACTTTAAAAGAGCATTATATCAAGCTGGTGTTCTGAAGTTGTATGGTAAAAAATATATTGGGGATTTATTTACCTGTTATCAATAAGATATGTAAAGTTTTATGTTACTTTTTACATTGGGGAACAATTTAAATGTATTTTTAAGTTAATGAGAGCCTAATCTATGTAAAGGTTAAAAACTTTCAGCCTTTCTTTAATTCATGTTTTAAATGTGATATCATATGGTGTTAGCTAATGTTCATGTGACCTCAAACAATTTATGTAAACTTTGTAAAATGATATTTAAAAAACAAAGATCAGCTTTAGAACTAAAACACTTAAGATTTATAAAGAGCCCTGCCTTACCTGAGATAAGGCTCTGTGTCCCATCTTACTACATGTGAGAATGACTACGAAAGCAGTAGGCCAGATTTTAGTTCATTTAAAGTTATGTTCAAAAGTTGTTTTTTTTTGTCAAGATTACTAGGATCTCAAACAGGGGATATAATGTATAACTCTGCCAAAATTCAAGGTAGCTATTACATGAACTAAATATGTTTTTACTCTTGTTAATTTTATTTTGTAGTTTTCTTATAAATGGTCTAAAGATTGCCTGTTAATGTTTTGCAGAGGTACTGATTTAAGAACACACAACCTGGGTTAATTTAAGATAAGGAGTTATCACCTACAGGATAGAGAGATAGACATTAAAGCCCAGTACTCTTAATATAAGGCTGTTAAAATTTATTTGCTGGATGTTTAAGATTAAGTTTTAAAATTAAAGTTAAATTAAAAGGGCCAGAAAAACCAATATTTGGCTCTTGCCCTCTGAGTCAGTCTGAATCCAGGGAACAGGGGACTTCTCTAAAGAGCTTTGCAACTCTGGGCCACATAACCTCCCGATCAGGGAGATTAATGAGACCACTGGAGAACAGAAAGCCAATCAGTGCATTTGCTGTGAAGAGGAGAGTCATCAGAGAAGGGAGACCTCCCTGATGCTTCCAAGGGAAGCCACATGGTCAAGCAAGGCCTGGACCCATCCTAGCGCAAATGGCACTAGCAGAACTGAGAAGCTGCTGTAAAGTTCCCCCAGGACTCCCAGGGAAACTCAGCTGACTGTTAACAATAGATAGAAACAAAAGTCAGTTTGACTGCTTCATCTTAAACACCTAGCAAAGACAGTTAAAACCAAAACACAGCTATTCCTGGGCGTTTTAAATAATAATAATAGTTAAATGTAACTTCCATAAATAAGTAAACTGGAGACTACAAAAGAGATTATTTGGCAGGAATGCCTGATAACTATAAAAAGAAACTTCCAGAGTAGTTTTAGTTTAAGGCCCACAGATATTCCTAACCTACACAGGTAGGCTTGGTGTTTGCTAGTATGATTATCCAGCCCTAAGTAACAGAATTAAAGATTTCTCAATTAGACACAGGTCATACTAGTAAAAGGATTTTGCAAGATCAGATGACATTAAATTATTAAACTATATCTTAAGGGGAAGGACATCTGTAACCCTAAAAGTTAAATGTTATGTTTACAGTCCTGGTTACTGGAAATGTTAAAGCCTGGTGAGGGAACTTCTATAGAGTGACATGTTCCAGCTGCTGCAACATTTATTCAGTACTCATGGTTTTTGTTTCTCTCATAGAAGCACCCATCCCCAGATGACAACCTGTTTTTCCCCAACCAGACCTCAATTGGAACTAATTTCTAAAAGGGAACTCATGTCCTCCATGTTGTCGTCCCCCACGTTGTCCATCGTCCCCCATGTCATCGAGCCCCCTCATGTTCGACACCCCTTTTCAGCTCTGAAGCAGCCAGAATGAGCCATTGCCCCTTCTCACCCCTTCTCCTTACAGCAATAAAGTTTCTAAAATTAGGGTAAATAAAGCCAGAAATGGATAGGCAGTGTAGATAGGTAAATCGAGTCAGGTTGGATCTAGAAGGCCAATTTTAAGCGAGTTTGGGAAGTTGAAGACTGTCCCCTGAGGATTACTGTTTACCAAGATGTAGAGCCTGCCCAAATAGGCCCCCAACTGAGGAAACCATGATTGATTCCCAAGTTTCCAGACAAAGAGGGGAATGAAAAACCAGCCTCTATCTCAGAGCAAAACCTGTCCAAGGAAGGGACATGACCTTTGTCCTTGGAAAGACCCACAGAACACTCCTAGGCACATTCCCACCCTGCTAAGTTGTTAATCTACAAATGACAGGAGAGATCTGCTGCACCAGGTGTCCCTGACTCAGTCAGGCTAGGTGGGGATCCATAGCAACCCCCTAGCAGCCACCAATCAGCATGAGACAGGGAAATACCTGGGTTTCAGATGACCCTCCCAGTAGCTTATGGTGGTTGATAACATGTTGGGAAACCATGTAGTTCAGCATGAACACTCCTCTTGGCTTAAACCAATCAGTTCAAATGAATACCCCTTTTGTACTGACCAATCACCCCTACCCAACTTGTTCCCACCAGTGAATGTGCTAATCATGTTTTAGAGTTGTTATTTGATTTCCCCGCGGTGTGTGATGATTTGCTATGATGTATGTGAAGTCCCTGCCCTCTCCAAAGAATGTATAAAACTGCTGCAAACCCTGGGCTCGGGGCCTCTCAGCATCACCAGTTGCTGTGTGTGCGTGCGGAGGACCAAGCTAGCTCGCAATAAACACCTCTTTGCTGCTTGCATCAATCTTGGGTCTGGTCTTTGGGGGTCCCGAATTCAAGCATAACAATATATATGATATATGGACAGGACATATGTATATATAGACATACAATACATAACACAAATGTGCACACATAACAATAGTAAAGGCCTTGTAGCTTTTCGCAGGTGAAATCTCCATTGCAATGTTTCAAAAACTCCACAGTTGGTCAAAGGTAGAACTGATCAGAAAAACATTAACCTAGGTCTGTAGGATCAAAATCATGAGCTCAAAAAAATACAGAATCTAAGGAAAAAACAAGAGTCCTACAAAAAATTACTGGCCAGTAATTAGTAAATACCATACAATTTAATTTTTTTCCCCCTTAGGCCTCAGATCAGTCTCCTACTGAGCTTGCAGGCTTCTTTCATTTGCATTTCAACATAAGTCCTGGCTGAGGTCTGAAGGAGCAGGGAAAAACTGTTATTCTGAGCACATACCTCATGCCTAAGGCATTTTAACCATAAGTCATAATTTTCAGGTTCAGATGTTGAAAATTATGATACAAGTTTAAGATAAAATTCATAAAATTTTATATCTTTAGATCTTGTTTTGTCAACAGATACCATACTATGATTTACTATCCTTGTCCAAATTAATGCACTGGTACATACAGTGATATTTTCCCAGGCTACCCAACTCAAAATTGGTGAAAAAAATGACTGAATGATCGGGAAGTTACTTGCCAACTTGGAAGTAGAGTTCTTTAGTTTTCCATGCTTAGTATTTAAGTTCTCTGGCATGAATTATCTGAAATCATAGACTAAACAATTACCTAAACCCAAATTTTAACTGCAAGATTGTACAATGTTTCAAAAACCCATTCAGATACCAGATTGTTACAATAAAACATCATCTTTTAGACGCACATTGAGCCAAGATCATTCCCAAGAAACAATTTATAAAATCAACACACTATTGCACATGTCTTAAAGGGCCAGAAACAAAGACACAGGACAGACAGAAAGGAGCTCCAGACTATGGCTGACAGACAGAAACCTTTAAAACAGAGCAGATAAGAGAAAAATCTCCTACACCAGTGGCACCATAGATGTCCCCACAAGGGGACCAGATGTTTTCACAGAGGGGCAACCTGAAATGTAAAATCAAGGGTCTCCATGGTGACTTTACTGCATTTAGTGTCCCCTTTTTCTTTTTCTCTTTTTTTTTAAGAAGACAGAGGTGGCATAATCCTTACAGGGCAGGGAAGGAAGGAGGGAATTACCCAAAGCAACAGGGCTTCAGCAGCTGCTGGGAGTCCCTGAGTCCCTCCTTTTACTTACAGGATTAGCTCCTCTGGTTCAGTTCCACCCCAGGCGTGCTCCATCTTGTAACATTTCAGTAGTCAGCTCTAAAAAAGTTCGGAGGGGGGGGGTGGTATCAAAATTTGTAATTTAAAGTTTGGTTCCTGACCTTGAAGCCAATTAATGCCAATTTAATAATGAGGACAGGGTTTTGAGAAAAAGAAAAAGGGAGGTTTATTGCTCTGCTAACAAAGGAGAAACACAGGGGACTCTGCCCAAAGGTTGTGACTCTCTTGATCTGGAGGGACAATGGGTTTTAAAGGAGTCTCATTTGTTAACCTGGGAGATACTCAGTTCTTAGATCCCCAGAAGGCATTGCCCTCTGCAGTGGGTGTGCTCCAGCAGCCAGCTAGGGGCTTCTCTCATCCTGCTTAATAAAGGGGGGGTAAAGTTCATCGCAGTTCCTTAAAACACAGTCCAAAGGGGTGGCAGGCTTACTTGCTTTATTACCCATTTTCACCTCCAATATCCTTAAGATTTTACCACAGAAATCACACAACAAAACGCACAAAAACAAACAAACAAAAAACATATAGAACACAGAACAAAACACAAGAAAACAGAAACCTGGCCCGAAACAGAAAAACAGAAGAACAATGCAACATCTTGCTAAAGCTCCTGGGTAGGAGCACGTGCGTGCCTGTCAGCACCTCTCTACCCTTCCAGAGGAATTCCCTACAGAACAGAACAGAGGACAGAACGATTTCTCGTTACTGTCCCAGAGAGGAGTATATGTGAGCCTCACCAGGCCACCTCTCTGTCATCAGAAGAGATCTCCCTTAACTGGATACCAGATGTTATAAAGGCGCCACTTACCTATGGAGGCCTCCTCCACCAGGTGCTTGCTGATAGTTTTAGTGTGGCAGTTCACTGCAGTGCTCTGGGGAATGAAGGCTCACTCATGAAGGCCCTGGAATGTCTCAAGTTGCGCACCCCCTAGAGTGGCTCTCCAGCCCAGAGCCCTGGACTGAAGGCCAGCTTCAGAATTTCCAGCAGTCTGGTCTTGTGATCTGGTCGGGCAGGGTCATCTCACTGGGGAACTCCAAAATGTTAGATCAGGACACAAGAAAAGACCACTGACTCCAATTAAAATCAAATTAAAGCAACCTTATTATTTCAACCGGCCCGGCTGCCTCTCCCTCCCAAAATGGCGGGAACAAGACCGCATCCCAGCTTTCCTGAAGCCCAGCTTTATAGCCCAGAAAGTTACACAAAGGGGGGGGTTACAGATAACAGAACTCTGACAAGCATCACACTAATGGTAGTTTACATTTTTTTGCTGGCCCCAACATCAGAATTTATGAGGATCATTAGAGCCTCAGAGAGGGTCATTGTCTGGCCAGGGAAGGCCAAGATTTGTGAGGCATCACTAAAGTTTCAGAGAGGGCTGCTATCTGGTCAGAGAGCCAGGCATGGGTGTGTTCAAGGCATGGGCAGGCATTCCAAGCAGGTTCAGAATTTGTAGTAATTTATAGTAAAGCTGAAATTATCTTTTCATGGTTTTGTGGCGAGATGCCCAATTTTAAGAAAAGATCAGGTTGGGTCTATCATCAGCCTCTCCAGCCGCTAGTATATTTGCTACCACACCTAGCTCTTTCAGATTATTATAATAACCTTTTAAACAACACATCTCAGACTACAGAAAATCTCTTTGACTGATGCAATTTATCCCTGAGGAAAGTTTATATGGAGTAGCCAGTGTAGAACTATTCTGTAAAGATTTGTTGGAATAAACAGGGATCATTGGTTTTTAACCTCCTTTCTGAATTACTGTTTGGTATCATAGTTCATAAAAGTGCTAGGAAAGGATGTAAATTCATTTGTTTTAAATCTACAGAGATTTACATAAGCTCAGTCACCTTTTGTTCCAGAGCTTGGAACTTCAGGACATATTAACATAAACAAAATATGTTAAAGTTGAGACATTCAGTACACACATACATACACACACACACACACACACACACACAAAATCTTTTTCTGGGAGCAATTGGTAATTCTGGAATTATTACTAGTGTATCAGGGACATAGTAATGTAAACAATATGTTAAAGTTGAGACATTCAGTACTCACATACAAACACATACACACACACACAACTTTTTCTAGGAGCAATTGGTAGTTCTGGCATTATTACTAGTGTGTCAGGGTTGGGGCAGGATTCAGGAAGTGCTAAAATCTCACTCAATCTAAGAGTAGATTACTGTATTCCTCCCTATTTCCCCTAAAATACAAGCTAGAGTGAACTTCAGCTGTCAGCAACAGCAGTTGGAAAAATAGGCTGGCAGATTTTTTTTTTTTTTTTGAAATAAATTGACAGCTTTGATATTTGTGTATTTATGTGTCTTGATCATAGCTGATGTGATGAAACACTTGAAAAGGCTTTTGCTTTTATGGCTCCTAGCTATCACACAAGTTTTTATGTATCACTTCTCCCATATTTCCTTCTTCTTCTTTTTTTTTTTTTTTTTTTTTT
>NW_026005359.1:318111-331502 GCF_001458135.2 Marmota marmota marmota | reverse complement strand
CCCTACTCTGTTCTTAGTTACTCTCCTTATATCAAAGAAGACATTTGGCATTTGTTTTTTAGGGATTGGCTAGCTTCACTTAGCATAATCTGCTCTAATGCCATCCATTTCCCTGTAAATTCTATGAAAAGTCTAGTGGTGGATCAATAGTAGCATGAGGGTAAAGGGTAGTTTCTTTGGAGGCAGAAATAAGATAGAAGCAAAAGAAGAAGGGAACTCTGGCACAGTCCCCAAAAGAAAGAGTCAGATGAATAGATTATGTGTTTATTTCTTCCCACCTTGGAGTGGAATTGATAATTCACAGAGTGTGTTTCAGTAGGTAGTATAAAACCATTTCCAAGTAGCTTTACAAATTTGTGTGGCCACAATCAACATTTGACAATTCCAGTCACATAAAATCTTTGTACTTTTTCATCTGTTTTATTCATTCATTCATTCATTCATTCATTCATTCCATTTTTTTCATTCACTTTTGCTTTATTGTTATTGTGTATATACTCCTGGTGAGTATTCAATGAAACACACACACACACACACACACACACACAGAGAATGGTATATATATAATTCTAACTTCTATAACATTATATTCCAAACATTAAAGTCAGCCAGCCTCAGCAACTTAGTGAGGCTCTAAGAAAATCAGAAAAACCCTTTTTCTTTATAGAATATTTTATTAAAAGCTGAGAGTGTTTCCTAGCAAAAAAGCATATCTGATTCCAATTTGTAATATGAGAGAGAGAGAGAGAGAGAGAGAGAGAGAGAGAGAGAGAGAGAGAAAGAGAGAGATCTTGCAAAAATTAAAAAAAATCAGTGATACTCTTAGTGTCAAGGATGTAAATAATTTAAAAATAATAGTGAGCTATTTGGATAACACACCTAGGTTATTAACTGCTGTTTTGGAAATTTAGTCTGCTCTCCAACATATAAAAGTGAGAGAGGAATTCTTTATTAAGTTTTGTATAAGGAAAAAAAAAAAGGGAGTTTTGACACAGCTTTTAGTTGACCCAGACTGAGTCAAATTTAGTGGGTGATTAGGGTTCTGCCAAGATGATAGATCCTTGAGTTATTTGGAATAATGTGATTTTATCTAGCTTTCAAAATCAAAGATTAAGGTCTAATATAAATCAGGCTTGGCCAAGGAAAAAAAAACATTTAAATGAAAAGTAAATGTATGAATAAACACACAATACAATATTTAAGAAAAAGTTAACATTCAGAATATTTATGCAATTATATAATCACCAGTAATGTAAAAACAATGACAGATAAAGAAAAAGTGAATTAATAAAGGAACAAATAAATAATGGAATGAATTAATTAATTAATTAATAACTAACATGTGCGAATATGTAATGTGACTGGAATTGTCAAAGTCAGCTTTTAGCCATGACAAACTTTAAAGGTACATGGAAATGGTGTTTTACTACTTACTGAGACATACCCTGTGAACTAGTAATTCCACTCCTCCGTGGGAAGAGTTGAACACAGAACCCATTCACCTGGCTCTCTCACTTGAGAACTGCAAAAACTATTACCTTTTTCTTTACCCCCCAAATTTTATTGCTGCTTCCAAGAACACTAATACTCTACATTCATGCCATCATTGTAGACTTGTAGCATATGAACTCCTCTACTGCTCAAATTTTTCTTTTTTTTTTTCATTGCTCTTTTTCTCCCTACTCCCATATAGTCCACCAATACTTATTTTGTAATTCAAAATCTACATACTCAGCAATCTCCAGTGTTACATCTTACTATATCCATTTCCTGCCTTGTGCATGACCACTTTGAGATCCCCTCCATCAAGACATCAATAGTCCAAAATGATCAGATTTGGGGGTAAAATATGCAGAATATTAGAGGTCAGTTACATAACAAGAAAAGTATAAAAAGTGGGCTTCATTTAAGGGTGAAAATAAAAAGAAGATCTATAGACTTCACTAATTAAAGGATCCAAAATTTATGAATCTCAATAATTTGAATTATACATGTGGGTCATTTTTTTGGGGGGAAGGGATATGGGGACATTGCTAATGAGTTTAAAGCTCAAGCTGTTTTTTTTTTATGAGACAAAGGACAGAGAAGTTAAAAAACATTAAAGAAATTGTGATATCATTTTCATAAATAAAAATATAGACATATTTATTCACAAATTGCTTTAATCTTATAAACAGTTATAAATGTCAATGCACTTCCCTCTGGGATAGGTCCTAGTATTGGAAGAAAACTTTTCTTTAAAATAGCCGCATTCACATACCTAATAATAATAATAATAATAATAATAATAATAATAATAATAATTGACATGGGGAGGATTTCAGGGTTGTGAAGCATACCTGTAATATAAGTTACTTGAAAATCCATCACAGAGAATTTTATATACGGTCTGAAGACATATATGTATAAATTATATATAAAAAGTGTTTATGAGTTCAGTATGAGGTTGCACAAGTACAATACACAGTCTTTATTTTTTTCTTGAATATTCTTTTTTGTAGATGGACACAATACCATTAGTAGTTTGTTTGTTGGTTGGCTTTTTAATGTGGTGCTGGGTGTTCAACCCAGTACCTCATGCATGCTTGGGAAGCACTCTACCACTGATCCATAACCTTAGTCCCAAAAGTCTGTTACTAATTTATTTTTTTGGCAGGAGTGTATGTATGTAGTGCAGGGGACAGAATCCATGGCCTTATATAAGCAAAACAAGCACTCTACTGACTAAGCAATATTCTAAACCTTGATCTGTAATCTTTTAACAATGACAATGGAGCAGCCTGTCATTCAGACTGCTTCTGCACCCACTTGGCTCAGGTTGGAGGCAGTGGCTGAAGCCTTGACCAATCAATCTCTTAGGTGAGAACTGTCCAATCCTTACGCAGCTGGTGATGAGGGGCCGGCTTCCACAATCTTCTGTTCCCTTGGTGTCTGGAGCCCGCCATTTTTTCAATCTTTTTGTAGGCTTCTGTCCTGGATCTGGAGCCCAGGTTTCTGTGCTATGCAGCAGCTGGAAACAAACCACAGGGAGAACCCTGAGAACCCTGAAAGCCAGGAAATGGTAAGTGTGCCTTGCTATTTTGAGACTGGGTAGGAAGGTGGCTTAAAGCTGACAGAAGTGGCAATGGTGGAAAATGGCAGTCATGACTACAGACTCCTCATGGTCCTCTCCTTGTGGCCAGAGCGTCCCTATGTGATAGCTTAGCTTTCACCTGCCTCTGAATAGTCTAGTGAGGCTTAGATCGGCAGTTGAAAACCTGGGCATTTTGTTCAATAATTTTATGGTGTTTTCAGCTTTTTCTAAAGCCCTTTGTGGGCTTCCATGTGCCATGAGTCCAGCATGTCTCCAGAGTATGTAGTGAAGACTGAGATAATTGTCAGGAGAGAAGCACAAATGCATTTGTTGTATTCATGCATGAGATAGGCTGTTGATTTTAGGGCTTGTTTCTCATGAGAGTTTGTTTGTTTGTTTATTTATTTATTTATTTAATGTATTTTGTGTGTGTGTGTGTGTGTGTGTGTGTGTATGTGTGTTGTTTTCTTTTTGGTACCAGAAATTCAACCCAGAGGCGTTCATCCTCTGATTCACATTCCCACCCCTTTTTAAATATTTTTATTTAGAGACAGAGTCCCTTTGAATTAGTTTGGGCCTCCCAAATTTGATGATGCTGGCTTTTAATCATTCTCTTCATGAGTCCTGAGATTTTTAAATGTAGGGGAAGCAGTATCTCAAATCCAGAACAAAAATCTGAAATCCGAACTTCAGTTTAGCTCTCCATAGGTCTCAGAATAAACCCCTAGTTTTCTAGCTCTCGGTTGGATTCACATATCCAAATCTAGGGTTCTCTGTTTACAGTGAATAAGTATATAATAGAATAGATATAATGACCATGTAATCAGGATAATGGACCTCACTCAACCACACCTGGCAGCTAACTGAAAGATATGTTAATGAGCACCATTAAAGCCTATTTCAAATGTAAAAGACCTTGAGGCCCATTTGTGGGAACACCTTCAACCAAGTCCTTTGTCCAGAGGTGATTCCTGATTGAATTTGAAGAAAAAAAGGATTCCTCACCAATAGAATAAAAGGGAACCCATATGGGAGTCAGGATGCCTTTTCCAAAGCCTATTTTAAATGCATTATGCTTCCTGTTCTGCCCAAAACCATTAGTAAACTTCTAAGATGGCCCACCAAAATGAGTTTTTTGTTTGTTTGTTTGCTTTGTTTTGTTTTTTGGTATCATTCCTCATACCACATGGTGGGAGTTCTATTTCTTAGATTTTTTTCTTCAAAATTTATGAGACAAAAACCCAGATGCAATTGGCAAACTGAGAAATTTTGGCTCATCTCAAAACTCCACTTTCAGCTTTATCAATCATTATTTTACCATGTTTTATTTCAAATGGATGCATCATTTATGTTTTTCTACAAGAACTGAAGGGCATTTTTAAAAGATTTTAATTTATCATTCTGAGATTTTCACATGAATAGAAAGCAGAATAAAATTAGTTGACATTAAAAAGAATGAATCTCTCCTAAATGAGGTTTATGTGTCCCAATTAAGAAATTTAAAAACTGTAATGGGTCATCAATTAAGGGTTTATTTTTGTATTAATTTATTTGTTTGATTACTTATTTATGGTCAGACTATTTTATTAAAATAACCCACAAAAGGGCCTGGGGTTGTGGCTCAGCGATAGAGCAGTCACGTAGCACATGAAAGGTCCTGGGTTGGATCCTCAGCATCACATAAAAATAAGTAAATAATAAGTAAATAAATAACCCACAGAAACATTCCAAACATTTCAGGAGACTCTTTTCTTCTGTAAGTGTAAAAGAAATTGAAGTTAAAGTGTAAAAGACTGGGTTTTGTAAAGTTTCTAAGCTGCAAAGCCTGAGTTAAAATGTAAAGGACCAGGTATTGTTAAGTTCCTATGCTACACCCAAAACCTGAAATTCCTGTAGCTGTTAAAACAATTCCTGGGACTGTCCAGTAGATAAATAACCTAGGACCCTGTGCAGCTTGGCACGTAGGCATTCAGGGACCAAAACAATCAGTTTGAATATATCCCCCCCCTTAGGAGTGACCTATCACTCCCGCCCGACCTGTTCCCGCCAATGAATGTACTAATCATGTTTAGGAATTGTTGTTTGATTTTCCCGCACCTCATGATGATTTGCTCTGATGTATGCAAAGCCCCCGCCCTCCCCAAAAAGTGTACTTGAACACTGCTCAAGCCCTGCTGGGGCTCTGGGCTGCTCTCCCTTGTTGAGTGAGCACGGAGCCCCAGCGCGCTGGATTGGATCCTCAATAAACCACTTTTGCTGTTTCATGAGCTGGTCTCTTCCTCCGACGTTCGCCGGACACTTACATTTGGTGCATTGGCCGGGAATTGCGCATCGCCGGACAAGGAGACCCCAACGGACTCCTCTAGGGGTAAGTAAGGCGCCTCTTTTCTTTTTTTCTTGCGATCGCTCAGAGCTTTTTGTTCAGGTTCAGTTTTCAGTTTGGGTTTGCAGGGTGGCTGCCAGCAGAGAGCATGAGTTCCCCCTGGCAGTGGTGGACAGACGTGTCCTGAAGCCACAGGCCACGTTCCCCAAGGGATGCCTTGGAGGACTCGGGGAGGGACGGATGTGCCCTCATCAGGCAGAGGGACGGATGTGCCCTCATTAGGCAGAGGGATGGAGGTGCCCTCATCAGGTGACTCTGCTGCCAACCCGTCAGGTCTTGCCGGCTACTTTTTTTCCCAGGTTGAGTTTACTGTCTGTCTTTATGATCTGACCCATCAGGTTTTCTTTTGCCAGTTACTCAGTTCTAATCTTTGTTTTTGGACTCGTGTAAACGTTTACTGTTTGTCTTTGTCTGTGTCGCTTTTGTGGCGTTTGTGTCATCCTTGTTTGAGTAACTCGTGTTCAACTTATTGTCCCTGTCTCTGTCTGAGTAACTCCCATTATGAGACAAAGCCATTCCACGCCTCTGTCCCTGAAGCCTTTCCTGGTCCCTGCCTCCACTCCGACCCCTTCCCCCAGGATCCTATCACTCAAAACTTCTGCTCCTCCCCCTCTTCCCTCCATTCTCCCTGAGTCACAAGATTGTGGATCTTGGGGTTGTGAACAAACGGGAGCTGCATGATGGTCTTTGTGTGTCTTTTTGCCTGTGTCTCTGTTAAGTGTGATGGCATTGTTTTGCTTTGGACTGATGTAGCGTCCCAAATTCCAATCTGCCTTAGATGTGTGGAGATAACTTTAGCTAAATTTTAGCCTAAATTGTCCCTAATAAGCTTCTGCTGTGAGGGACCAAAAGTAAATAGAACCGCCAGCTTTTCTGTTCTCACCTTTTACACCTCTTTTAGCTGTGTTTTAAAGAACTTTGATAAAATTTACTCCCCTTTGTTAAGCATGATTAGGGAAGCAGTGTTTTCTTTTCTTCCCGTAGTTGGCTTGAGCGCACCCACTGCAGAGGAAAATGCCTGGAGTCTAAGAACTTTGATATCTCGCTTTAAGTTTTCTCAAAACCCTGTCCTCATTATTAAATTGGCATTAATTGGCTTTGGGGATGGGAACCAAACCTTCAGTCATAAATTTTGACACCCCAGAGGGGACTTTAAAGGAGTCCCCACTCTGCTGTCTTGGGGAAGCCTAGCACTCGAAACAACTGAAAGCAGAGGATGAACTTTTTGGGAGCTGACTACTGAAAAGTTAGGAGATGTGGAAAATGCCTGGTGCCTGGGGTCAAACCAAACCAGAGTAACTAATTCTGTAAGTAAAACGTTGGACTGTGAGACTCCCAGCAGCTGCCAAAGCAATTTTGCTTTGGGGAACTCCCTCTTCCTTACCTGCACTTTAAGGATTACTCCACCTCTGTCTACTTAAAAAAGGGGACAATGAATGCAGTAATGTGTTGATATTATAGATTATTTCTTGGGGATGACCTTGGTTAAATGTGTATCTAAATGATGATTTTTATTGTAACAATCTGGTATCTGAATGGGTTTCTAAAGCATTGCACTATCTTGCAGTTAAAAGTTGGGTTTAAGCAATTGTTTATTTTGATTTCAGATAGTTCATGCTAGAAAACTTAAATACTTAGGATAAAAAAAATTAAAGAGTTTCAATTTTGAACTGGGTAGCCTAAAAAAAAATATTTCACTAGGTATTCCAGTGCATTACCTTGGGCAAAGATAATAAATTATTATATGATATCTGTTCCCCTCAGTGTGTAAGATTCAGGAGAAAATAAAAGTGCTAAATTAAAACATTGGTCTGGCTTATTATAATGACATTAATTAGCAACAGTCTTGAAAATTTTTAAAGCTTAATTTCAGATACACATGGTAGTGCATGGTTCTTTTTAAAATTTTCAGGTAATTTAATGTAACTTAATACTACTTTAGGAACTTCAGAACAAAGAAAGTGGCTTAATGATCCTAAAGAAATTTCTTCTGATGGTAGAGATCCTATTTTCAGTTTTGTGTGAGCAAGTTTTTCTAGTGTAGGAAAATGTAAAGGTATGAAATTTTGTAGATTGTATCTTAAACTTGTATCATAATTTTCAACATCCAAACCTAAAAAATGTGACTTATGGTTAAAATGCCTTAGACATGAGGTTTCTGCTCAGAATTCCAGTTTTCCCAGTTCCTTCCAGACCTCAGCCAGGACTTAAGTTGATATGCAAATAGAAGCGTGGGGCTCAGTAGAGGACAGATCTGAGATCCAAGGGAAAAAAAAAAAAAAGAAGGAGTAAAAGTGTCTTTTTACCTGAACTCAAACTAGACCCCAACCAAAAAGTAAATTATATGGTATTTACTAATTACTGGCCAGTCATCTTTTTTAGGACTCTTGCTTTTTCTTAGATTCTGTATTTTTTTGAGCTCATGATTTTGATCCTGCAGACAAGTTAATATTTTCTGATCAGTTCTATTTTTGATCAACTGTGGAGTTTTTAAACATTGCAATGGAGATTTCACCTGAAAAAGCTACAAGGCCTTTACTATTGTGTTATGTGTTACACTTGTGTTACGTGTTGTATGTCAGTATGTCTGTATGTATGTATGTCCATATATCATGCAGTGATATAACAATTGACAGATGAGGAGCGCTCATAAAAAGTTAAAAAAAAATGGATCCAAATATTTTTGATTCACGTGATTCAAATGGTTCAATTTAAATTGGGTAAACAGATAAAAGTAAAGATGTCTTTAAAATTAAGCTTATAAGTTTTTCTAGGTGTTCAAAAAGGCCCTAATAAAATGTTGACGTCTATAAAATAATCTGCTTAAATTCAGAAATTTACAAGTATTGTTTCAAAATGTGAACAGAAAGAGGTTAACAGATGGAAAAGAGAAACTAAAAGGTTCTAGATATAGATTTAATAGAGGGAAAATGTGTTTCTGGATAAGAAAGTCTATATGATTAAGTAATTAAGAGGGTTTAAGTAAGTGATAAAAAAGGTCTATGTAAATTGGCTATATGTGTAAGTTTTTGAGCAAATAATCTTAAGAAATTAAAAATTATACAACTATGGTTAAACAACAACTGTTATTTTTCAATACTTTTCTTGTGCTCTCTTGCTCTGCATAATGAAGTTCTTTGAAACTCAATTGCAGAAAGTTTCTAATCAAACTTTCAACCAGCTTCTGCTTAGGCACTACCAGCCTCTGATGACCGATGAACCCCCAACATCTTCAAGAGAACAGTTTACTCAGTGCTGAAGCTCACTACCAGGCACGATGGAATACAACGGACATCAGACAGCGGGAGACAACGAGTTCGGAGAACCTCTTAATCTACCATCCTGGATTCATGAGTCTTTATGTCCTTCTAAGCCTCCTCATGGCCTTTGGCCTCTTTTCTGTCAGTCCCCCAACATGGAACTTCTGCCAAAAATTGACCTTTGCTTTAATTTTTATCTTCATTCTATTTTTATTCGCTCTGATTTTCTTCAGGTGCTGGTGACGCCAACATGGCACCTAAGGACTTCTTCTTCCTACCTCCTTCTTCTCTGTAGTGGCATGAAAAGTTCCTGCCCATGTGAACTCTCCCGCTGGCACCAATCTCAAATCTTGCTGGCGGAGAACCTTAGCCCCAATGAGAACTAATTCCTGGGCTCCGGAGCTGATATCTGGAAGAACTTACCAATAAACGGGTTGCCTGCCATTTATCTAAGCCCTACCATCTCCCCCTTAGTTCTATATAAGCATACAGCTTTTTGCAAGGTTAATTATGGTGATATTAATGTGTTCATATTTTCCAGGTATACAAGTCTGTAAGGTAGAAGCTTCAAAAGAGCATTGTATCAAGCTGGTGTTCTAAAGTTGTATAGTAATCTTAGGCTTAAAAGAAAAACATGTTGGAGATTTATTTATATCATTTGTGTTCTACAACTGGACTTGTTATCAATAAGATATGTATAGTTCCATGTTACTTTTTACACTGAGATACAATTAAAATGTATTTTTAAGTTAATGAGAGCCTAATCTGTGTAAAGGTTTTATTGTAAAACCCCAAAGTACTTTGCTACTTTTCTATAAAAGGTTAGAAGTTTTCAGCCTTTAATTCATGTTTTAGATGTGATATTATGTTTTGTTAGCTAATATCCATGTAAACTTGAGCAACAATTTATGTAGGCTTTGTAAAATGATGTCTAAAAAGCAAAGATCAGCTTCAGAACTATAGTATTTAAGATTTATGAAGAGCCCCGCCTTACTTGAGATAAGGCTCTATGTCCCACCTCATGTGAAAGAGACTATGCAAGAAGTAGGCCAGCTTTCAGTACATTTAAAGTTGTGTCCAAAAGTTGGTTTTTGCCAAGATTCCTAGGATCTCAAACAGGGGATTATGATGTATAACCCTGCCAGAATTCAAGGTAGCTATTATATAAACTAAATATGTCTTTACCCTAGTTAATTTTAGAGTGTAGTTTGCTTATAGATGGTCTAAGGATTGCCTGTTAATGTTTTAAAGAGGTACTGCTTTAAGAACTCACAACCTGGGTCAACTTAAGATAAGGAGTTATCACCTACAGGATAGAGAGATAGACATTAAAGCCCAGTGCTCTTAATATAAGGCTGTTAACTTATTTGCTGGATGTTTAAGATTAAGTTTTTAAAATTAAAATTAAATTAAAAGGGCTGAGAAAACCAATATTTGGCTCTTGCCCTCTGAGTCAGTCTGAATCAGGGAATAGGGGACTTCTCCAAAGAGCTTTGCAACTCTAGGCCACATAACCTCCTGATCAGGGAGATTAATGAGACCACTGGAGGACAGAAAGCCAATCAGTGCATTTGCTATGAAGAGGAGGGTCATCAGAGAAGGGAGATATCCCTGATGCTTCCGAGGGAAGCTACATGGTCAAGCAAGGCCTGGACCCATCCTAGTGCAAATGGCACTAGCAGAACTGAGAAGCTGCTGTAAGTTCCCCGAGGACTCCCAGGGAAACTCAGCTGACTGTTAACAATAGATGGAAACAAAAGTCAGTTTGACTTGCTTCATCTTAAACACTTAGCCAAGACAGTCAAAGCCGAAACACAGCTGTTCCTGGGCATTTTAAATAATAATAATAATTAAATGTAACTTCCAAAAATAAGTAAACTGGAGGCTACAAAAGAGATTCTCAGACAGGAATGCCTGATAACTATCAAAAGGAACTGCCAAAGTAGTTTCTAGTTTAAGGCCTTTATTCCTAACCTACACAGGTAGGCTTAATGTTTGCTAGTATGGTTATCTAGCCCTAAGTAACAGAATTAAAGATTTCTCTATTAGCCACAGAGGTCATACTAGTAAAAAGATTTTGCAAGATCAGATGGCATTAAGTTATTAAACTGTATTTTAAGGAAAAGGACATCTGTAACTCTAAATGTTAATTGTTGTGTTTACATCCCTGACATTTCTGGCAATGTGACAAATATCCTTAAAGATTTACATGCTCAGATAGAAACCATGTACTCGGCAACTTTGTCATGGAAACAATATCTTAGCTCCTGGTTCTTGGTACTTCCTGGTGGAAAACATTGTTAGTCTTTGTCTTTGCCATTATACTTATTGGCATATTCCTGTGCTATGGGATTTATTGCTGCATCAATCTGGTTCCAAAACTAATGAATTCTTGCTTCTCTTATAGATCACCCATCACTCAAATGGCCCTCCAGCCTATTACTTCTCAATCGGACTTTTATCATGGACCACTCGATAGACCCGATTTTAAAGGGGGACTCCAAACTGCTTGCCCCACACGGTCCCTTTTCAGCCTGAAGAAGCCAGAAAGATCCTCTTCACCACCCTTCCTTACAGCAGTAAGGAATTCCCAAATTAGAGGGTGGAATGAAGCCAGATTTAAAGTTATGTAGTCAGTGTAGTTAGATAAATCGGGGTCTAATACCGAGTGAAATCTAAAATGGAGGCCATGCTGAGAATGATTCCAGGGAACACAGAACAACTCATGAAATGTGAAACCCTTCAATAATTATGATTCATTACTTTTAAGATTAAAAGTAGTCAGAAAAAGGAGTGGGGAATGTAAGAGTAAAAGAAATTGAAGTTAAAGTGTAAAAGACCAGGTATTGTAAAGTTTCTAAGCTGCAAAGCCTTAGTTAAAATGTAAAGGACCAGGTATTGTTAAGTTCCTATGCTACACCCAAAACCTGAAATTCCTGTAGCTGTTAAAATAATTCCCAGGACTGTCCAGTAGATAAATAACCCAGGACCCTGTGCAGCTGGCACGTAGACATTCAGTGCTCAAACCAATCAGTTTGAATGTATCCCCCCCACCCTTAGGAGTGACCTATCACTCCCACCCAACCTGTTCCCACCAATTAATGTACTAATCATGTTTAGGAATTGTTGTTTGATTTTCCTGTGCCTCATGATAATTTGCTCTGATGTATGCAAAGCCCCCACCCTCCCCAAAAACACTGCTCAAGGGCACAGAGGCGGCGGCGACGGTGGCAGGGTTTCATTTCTAGAAATCTGGACTGGAAACAGAAGCGGCAGTTTGTATAATCCCAAGAACTTGCTTATTCCAGGAAGCTGTAAGGGTAACGTGAATATCATTGAGGAGATCCAACATGGTGGCAGGCATGGAGAGATCAAGTCTCTGACCTCTTCAGCTGCGCGGGCATAGGGAGACGTACATTGTTTAAATGCTGTTTGCTCAGGATCACTAGGCAATGCTGAGCTGACGTGGATCTGGGTCGAACAGTCTGGGCCCCTCAGAACACACACACCAAGCCCGGATTGGCTGCATTCAAGCTCCGGTTTGCCTGCTTCTAGTGACTGAGCACTAACGATCCCGCTGAAATAACTGGCCGGCCCTTCTGAACTTACAGAGGTAAAAGCCAACCGAGCCTTCATAGGCAGTGGCCACAGGATTGAAACAGGGATTGGGAGAGACAGTCAGGACCCACCCGTTGCATTGGTCACCCGTCAAAGGGAACGAACGGTCACCATTTGTATGGGATACCACCTTGGCAGAGAACTGATGTCACGGGCAGAGGAGATAACTTCATTGAAACCAGCGCAATAGGTGTGTAATCCCATAGCCATCTCTCTCCATGCAGCGGGGAAACATTAAGGGCCCCTCCCAGCTCTCCTGTAAGGGCCCCTCCCAGCTCTCCTGTGAGCATGATAGCCAGACCGAGGGAATCAGGAGTGGCACGGGACTCGCGGCACGGAACTCCCGGCTACCGCTCCCATCAGTGCTGACAACTGAGGTCTCTTGCACCAGCTACTGGGGTCGTGGCTACCAGAGGGCAAGCAAATTTGCTGGGGGTTCTCAGCCCCAAGCTCTACAAACTTAGGGTCTGAGGGAGGCAAACAGGAAGATTGTGCCCAGGCATTCATGAAAACAGGGCTCCCAGGAGCAGCAGACCTGGCGTGTAGCCAGTATTGGGGTGAGCGTCACAGGTGAGCGGGGCCTGGCTTGAGGAAACACAAGAGAAGGCCCTAGACCCGCCCAGTCTGGGAGGAAGAGCTGCTGCACAATGATTGGTTCCCACCTATTGAGAGGAGAAACTTGGCCCAGTGGGCACAGCTCCACCTACTGGAAGAAAAGTTAATTGAACTCTATGACTGCATTTATTATTATTATTTTTTCTTTTTTTCTTTTTCCTTCATTTTAATTTTTTTGTTGTTGTTCTTTAACTTTTTTAATGTTTTTATTTTTTTTAATTTTTTAATTTTATTATTATTATTATTATTTTTAAATTTTAATTTTCATTTTTTATTATCATTATTATTTTTGTAAAAATTTTTTTTTCTTTCTTTCTTCATTTTCTATCCTTTTTGTTTCTTTTGTCTTTTCATTTCTTTTCAATTTTCTTATTCCCCCTTCCTTGAATTCTACCTGCCTACTCTCATTCTCTTTAGTGACTTCTTCCCTTCCCTTCTAATA
>NW_026005359.1:287392-315450 GCF_001458135.2 Marmota marmota marmota | reverse complement strand
GGTAAAAGCATGCAATGGAGGAAGGATAGCATCTTCAACAAATGGTGTTGGGAAAACTGGAAATCCATATGCAACAAAATGAAACTGAATCCCCCCTCTCACCATGCACAAAAGTTAACTCAAAGTGGATCAAGGAACTAGATATCAAATCAGAGACTCTGCGTCTGATAGAAGAAAAAGTTGGCTCCAATCAACATATTGTGGGGTCGGGCTCCAAATTCCTTAATAGGACACCCATAGCACAAGAGTTAATAACAAGAATCAAAAATGGGACTTACTTAAACTGAAAAGTTTTTTCTCAGCAAGAGAAACAATAAGAGAGGTAAATAGGGAGCCTACATCATGGGAAAAGATTTTTACTCCTCACACTTCAGATAGAGCCCTAATATCCAGAGTATACAAAGAACTCAAAAAAATTAGACAATAAGATAACAAATAACCCAATCAACAAATGGGCCAAGGACCTGAACAGACACTTCTCAGGGGAGGACATACAATCAATTAACAAGTACATGAAAAAATGCTCACCATCTCTAGCAGTCAGAGAAATGCAAATCAAAACCACCCTAAGATACCATCTCACTCCAGTAAGATTGGCAGCCATTAGGAAGTCAAACAACAACAAGTGCTGGAGAGGATGTGGGGAAAAGGGTACTCTTGTACATTGCTGGTGGGACTGCAAAATGGTGCGGCCAATTTGGAAAGCAGTATGGAGATTCCTGGGAAAGCTGAGAATGGAACCACCATTTGACCCAGCTATTGCCCTTCTTGGACTATTCCCTGAAGACCTTAAAAGAGCGTACTACAGAGGTACTGCCACATCGATGTTCATAGCAGCACAATTCACAATTGCTAGATGGTGGAACCAACCCAGATACCCTTCAATAGATGAATGGATAAAAAAATGTGGCATTTATACACCATGGAATATTATGCAGCACTAAAAAATGACGAAATCATGGATTTTGCAGGGAAATGGATGGCACTAGAGTAGATTATGCTTAGTGAAGCTAGCCAATCACTAAAAAACAAATAGCAAATGTCTTCTTTGATATAATGAGAGCAACTAAGAACAGAGCATTGAGGAAGAGCAGAAAGAAAAGATTAACATTAAACAGATACATGAGGTGGGAAGGAAATGGAGAGAAAAGGGAAATTGCATGGTAATGGGGGGAGACCCTCATTGTTATACAAAATTACATATAAGAGATTGTGAGGGGAATGGGAAAATAAACAAGGAGAGAAACGAATTACAGTAGATGGGGTAGAGAGAGAAGATGGGAGGGGAGGGGAGGGGGGATAGTAGAGGATAGGAAAGGTAGCAGAATACAACAGTTACTAATAGGGCATTATGTAAAAATGTGGATGTGTAACCGATGTGATTCTGCAATCTGTATTTGGAGTAAAATTTGGAGTTCATAACCAACTTGAATCTAATGTATGAAATATGATATGTCAAGAGCTTTGTAATGTTTTGTATAACCAATAAAAAAAATAGAACATATACAGAACTACAAAAAAAACAAAAAACAAACCAAAAAAAACACTGCTCAAGCCCTGCTCGGGGCTCCGGGCTGCTCTTCCTTGTTGAGTGTGCATGGAGCCCCAGCGCACTGGATTGGATCCTCAACAAACCCCTTTTGCTGTTGCATGAGCCGGTCTCTTGGTGATCTCTTCCTCCGACATTCACCGAACCCTTACACTTTTGGTGTGGCAGGAAAAAATAAAAGTGGGACTGACTTGAATTTAAATTACATGTAAGTTCAATCTCTCTCTCTCTCTCTCTCTCTCTCTCTCTCTCTCTCTCTGTACTGAGAATTGACCCCAGGGCCTCATGCTTAGAAGGCAAGCACTCTACAAACTGAGTTATTTACTTAGCCCCATTTTTTTTTGGGGGGGAGACCAGGGATTGAAATCAGGGGCACTCTACCACTGAGCAACATTCCTAACCTTATTTAGTATTTTACTTAGAGACAGGGTTTCACTGAGTTGCTTAGTGTCTCACCATTGCTGTCAATGGTCTTGAATTCATGATCCTTATGTCTCAGTCTTGGAAACAGCTGATATTATAGGCATGCACCACTATACCTGGCCAACTTCAATCTTAAGGGCTAAAGTACACAGCAAATTAGATCAAAGTCCATGTCAATAACGTGGTACAGTATATATATATATATATATATATATATATATATATATATATATATATATATATAAAATCTTAGTTGTTGATAGACCTATATTTTATTTAATTATATGTGGAGCTAAGAATTGAACCCAGTGCCTCAAATGTGCCAGACAAGTGAGCTACCACTGAGCCCCAGCCCCAGTCCCAGTCCCCTGGTACATTTTTTATTGTGGGCATATTGGAGATTGAACTCAGGAACACTTGATTCCTAAGACACATCATCAGGTTTTTTTTTTTTTTTAACTTTAATTAGGGACAGGATCCCACTGAGCTTCTTAGCACCTCACTTTTGCTAAGGGTGGCTTTAAACTTTTGAGACTTCTTCCTCAGCCTCTTCCACAACTGGGATTACAGGCTTGCACCAACACATCCAGACCCTGATACATTTTTAATACCTGTTTTACATAGATTTTAACCAGTAGTGTTAACTTTTTTCTAATATATGTTTGACTTGAATCCATAACCCAGAAATCAGTGAAACAGAATCTATTTTTTTATCTCCAACACTGCTTTCGGTTATGACAGTATCTGAGTTAAGATTCCCCATTAAAGAATTTACAATGTGTTGGTTTCTCATTCTGATCTCCCATATGACCTAGTGCTGTGTTTTAGAATATCTGAAACAAGGTTACCAGAGATTCCAATTTTTTTGGAGTATTTAGAAAACACCACTATCTGACTCTTGCCTTCTAGGGACCAGTTTGAATTTTAAGTGTGTAGCTTCTGAAGGGATGGACTAATTGGATGCTTTGCAGCTGGAAGGCATTTTCTGATATACTTTCTATCTAAAAGGTACTTCATTTGTTTCCTTTTATTAGATACTGTGAATAAAGATACAATAAAAATAGACATGTGGCAATATATTTAGAAAAAGTATTCCAATTCCTTTTCATATATATCCAGAGTTATTATTAGTGGATTGTATGATTTTTTTTTACCAAGAATTATTATTTATATCTTTTTATTTATTTAAAAACTGGAGATTACCCCCAGGGCATGTTACCAGTGTGCTATATACCCAGTCTCCAACACTTTTATTTGTTTATTTATTTATTTTTGAGAGAGGTTTTTACTGAGTTTCTTAGGACCTTGCCAAGTTCTTGAGGCTGGTCTTTAACTTGAGAATAAACCCCTAGTTTTTGACCTCTTATTCTCCTAAGCCACTGGGAGTACAGGCATGTACAACTTTGCACTGCTACCCCAAATTATCACTATATTGTCACCAATATTTTTACATATTTGTGTACCCTAGAATCCCTATTAATTATGAGATATTTGATTGGTTTTGTTTGGTTTGGTGCTGAGTATTTAATCCAGGGATGCATACCACTGAGACACATCCACATTATTTTTTATGTTATATTTTGAGACAGGCTCTCACTAAGTTGATTGTACCCTTGTTATGTTAATGAGGCTGTCTTTGAACTAACAATTTGTAAGGGACCAGCGAACAATGGAGGATGACCACCAAGAGACTGCCTCATGCAACAGCAACAGGGGTTTATTGAAGATCCAGTGTGCTGGGGCTCCGTGCTCACTCAAGAAAGGAGAGCGGCCAAGAGCCCCGAGAACAACTTGAGCAGGGTTTATATACATTTTTTAGAGAGGGCAGGGACTTTACATACATCATAGTCCCCTTTAGCAAATCATCATACACTGCGGGAAAATCATACAACAACTCTCAAACATGATTAGTACATTCATTGGCAGGAACAGGTCAGGCAGGGGTGATAGGTCAGTCCTAAGGCAGGGTATACATTCAAATCGATTGGTTTAAGCCCCGGGGTGCTTACGTGCTGAGCTACACGGGTCCGGGTTATTAAGCAACTAGGTAGTCAAAGCGGGGGGATTTCGACACACATCTAATGGGCAGTTCTGGGAATTATCTTAACTGCCACAGGAATTTCAGACCTTGAGTGCAGCTTAGAAACTTTACAATACCTGGTCCTTTACATTTTAACTTCTGTTTCTTTTATCCTTTCATTTCCCACTCCTTTTTCTGACTACTTTTAATCTTAATAGTGATGAATTATAATTATTGAGGGGTCTCACATTCCATCTCTGTCAGTGGAGCATATTGCTGTCTGATTACCATGAGTTTCACCTGTTCAATCTGAGCCTGGAGGAAAGAAACTATACAGTTAAGCAAACAGGGTCCTACAGTTAGTAATAGCATAAGGATGATCAAGGGTCCAGCTAGGGCCGATAGGAGTGTAGTTAACCAGGGGGACTGTGTGAACCATGACTCAAACCACCCTTGTTGAGTTTCCCTTTCTCTCTGGCACTCTTCAAGGCGTTTTCTTAATTTACTTATGGGTTCTTTTACAACTCCAGTATGGTCAGCGTAAAAACAACATTCTTCAATTAGTGCTGCACAGAGGCCTCCTTCCCTCATAAAGAGGAGGTCTAACCCCCGCCTGTTCTGCAAAACAACTTCAGAGAGAGAGGTTAAAGACTCCTGAAAGGCTGTGATAGAAGTTTCTAATGTTTTCAAGTCCTGATCTATTGCTGTTTCTGATTGGGCCATTTGTTGTGACCCCCGGATCATAGCAGCCGCTCCCGTACCTACTCCTGCAGCAGCTCCTATCCCTAATAGGATGGCTAGAATGAAGGAGACTGGTTCCCAGCGGAAACGGGTTGTTTGTCCCCCTACTAGACCTTCAAATGATTCTGCATCATGGTAAAGCACCCTGGGGAGTATTTGCACCATTACACAATAGTTTACAGAGCTGTCAAATACCTGGGCTGAAGTGCAAGGAGTTAGTCCTGAGTCGCATGCCCACCAGCTTCCCCTCTCAGGGACTAGGAAGCCCTGCGTGGTGTTGATTTCTTCTACCTGGATACATATATGTTGTTTACTTTTGGGTGGGGACCCTAGACATAAACCTGCCCCTGTCACTTCTGGGAGAGTTAACTTTGGATTTTCACCCCAACTACAGGAGGAGCTTTGTGCTTCTGTGTTATAAGTCCCATTAACTGCTATTCCTTCATAATAGGGAAGAGCAGCCGAGAGACACAGCCAGCAGGATTGGGTGAGGTCTGGCTGCGTGGAGTTCAATACCATAAAAGTGCCCTGAATGATTTCCCATGAGGAGGATTCAATACCAGTATGGGTAGAGGAAATAGAAGGTTCGGGAGTGAGAGGGTTAATGCGAGGAGGTGGGTTTGGTGGTTTGGGAGTATGTGGGAGCCTTGGCTTGATGGGATTAGGCCCGACCAAGGTTACTGGTGGGCTCCATTTAAATCTTATGGTGAACCTCAATCCATAGTCATATCCATGTACATAGAATCTCATTCCCCAAGACATTCCTGACATCCAGGACTGAGGGTGTCCTTTACCTCTAGGTGTAAAAGTTATATTTAGAGGGTTGCATAGAACTTTTGTTCCGCACTTGGTTGTCTTATATCCTACTGCATAACAGTCACGGGAGTTTAACCTGGTGTCATTCCACCCCACCTGAATTAGACTATCAGAGGAGTTCGGTTTCCAATAAACAGTTCCTGTTTTTTCACATCCCCATGCCTTGCAATAAAAATCATTTTGTCCCCCACATGATCGTACCTGTTTGCGACTTTGGAAGTCTGCAGGACAGACATAGAAATCCAATTCGGTACTGCAACCTCCATATTTTTGGTCCCCCACACTTGTAGGGTGCTTCCTAGCAAAGTATGGGGTTTGGTTGGGATTTTCTACATCTAGGATATCCCAATCACCCACAGCAAGCTGACAGATGTCTGGATGAAGGGATGGCCACCAAGTCCATAAAGGAGCTGTGTGAGATGGACCATACTACTTGCCTGGTAGGGTTTATAACTTTCCATTGTTGCTGGACAGGCTGATGAGGATTAGGACTGCTGGCTGTCAGGGGAAGAATCCATAGCCCTATACACATGACGGACACACAACTTGAGAGGGTTACCAGTCTGTTCCAGTTTCCAGCTGGATTTTGGACAGGGCACAGGCTTGAGATGGGAGGCATGGATCCAGGAAGCGATCCCATCCACTTTCACCGCTGTAGGTGTTATAAGCAGCACCTGGTATGGTCCTTTCCAGTGGGGTTCCAGGGATGACACCTGATGCCGTCTCACGTAGAAGAAGTCTCCCACTTGATATCAATGTGGGGTTCCCTCGTCTCCGGGCTGATAGGCAGTGGCCAACTGTTTCCACAGGTATCGCTGTGTTTGTTCAAGGGCTTTAAGTCTGTTAAGCAAGGGGGTGTGAAAGGAATTATTAAGTCTCAGAGTTGGGGTTAGGTCCCTTACTGGAGGAGGGGAACCATAGAGAATTTCATAAGGGGTGAGGTTACACAAAGTGGTGGAGGGGGTATTTCTTGCACGAAACAGTGCATAATGTAGGAGCATAGTCCAATCTTTTATGCTGGTCTCCAAGCTTAATTTCGTTAAGGTCTCTTTGATGGTTCTATTCATCCTTTCTACCTGTCCTGAGCTCTGGGGTCTATAAGCACAATGTAACTTCCAATTAATCCCCAAGGTCCTGGCCAATCCCTGACTTACCTGGGCCACGAACGCTGGTCCGTTATCGGACCCTATTATCTTAGGCAGGCCGAACCTTGGAAAAATGTCTTCTAGGATCTTCTTGACCACCATCTGAGCCATTTCTTTCTTCATGGGGAAGGCTTTGACCCATCCTGAAAAAGTATCTACAAAGACTAGGAGATATTTAAGTCCATACATGGCTGGCTTAATTTCAGTAAAGTCCACTTCCCAGAATTGTCCTGGTTTGGTTCCTCGTAAGCGCTTCCCTGCAGGAAGCTTGGAGTGGTAAGCATTAACTAATTGGCAGACTTGACAAGCTCTAGCCACCTGCTCGGCTATTTTTTTCCTCTGTGAGTCAGTCAATGATAAGTCTTTTCTTCGGTCCTTTAAGAGTGCCTGTAATTTCTTTGAGCCTAAGTGGGTGAGCTGGTGTTCGTCTTTGACATACAGTTGGGCTTTTTGATATTGTAAACTTGGCTCTGTAGGGTCCCAGAGTTCTGTATCTGTCTCCTCAGATGATAAGTTGCCTGAATGTTCTGGTGTGGCCAAGTCTCCTGATTGTTGTTTTCCTGGTGTGGAAAAAGTTAACAGAGTCACTCCGTTTAGGGCTGACAATTTAGCTTCCTCATCTGCCCTTCTGTTTCCAACCTCCACGGGGTCATTTACCTTCTGGTGCCCTTGACAGTACACTATAGCTAGTTCCTTAGGGCCTTGCACTACTGAGAGAAGGTGGAGGATCTCATCTCTGTTCTTTATTTCCTTCCCGGCAAAGGTTAATAGCCCCCTTTGCTGGTAAATAGCCCCGTGCACATGAGCAGTGGCAAATGCATAGCGGCTATCAGTGTATATGGTGGCCCTTTTGCCTGTTGCTAGTTCCAATGCTTACGTAAGGGCAATCAGTTCTGCTTTTTGGGCTGATGTCCCTTCTGGGAGACCAGAGGACCAGATGACATTAGCTTCGCTAACCCGCAGCTTACCATCTTGGAGGAAGCTGCTGCCGTCTGTAAACCATACGACTTCAGGGCGAGGCAGTGGCTGATCCTTCAAGTCTCATTGTATACTGGTTTCCTCTGCCAGTATGTGTTGACAATCATGAGCGACGGGTCCTGATGATTCTTCTGGCAGCAGTGTAGCCCGGTTGAGTGGAGCAGGGGGTCCCAGCATTATTCTGTCTTTGTCAAGCAAGAGGCTCTGGTAGTGGGTTATTCTGGAGTTTGATAGCCACCTGTCTGGAGGCAGACGGATAATGCTCTCCAGGGCATGGGGGGCTATAATGGTTAGCTTCTGCCCCAATGTTAATTTATCAGCATCTTTTATTAGGAGGGCTGCCGCTGCTATAGCTCTTAGGCAATGGGGCCACCCGCTAGCCACTGGGTCCATCTTTTTTGATAAGTATGCCACTGGCCTTTTCCAAGGTCCCAAAGTCTGAGTGAGCACTCCCCTTGCTATTCCTTTCTTTTCCTCAATGTAGAGAGTGAAGGGTTTTTCTACATCTGGGAGTGCTAAGGCCGGAGCAGATAGCAGCGCCTTTTTGATATTATCGAAGGCTTGTTGGTGCTCAGGGGTCCATCAGAACTGGGCATCCCCTTTTATCAGCGGGTATAAAGGGGAAGCCAGAGACGCAAACCCAGGAATCCATAACCTGAAAAAGCCAGCAGTCCCAAGAAACTCTCTGAGTTGTCTCTTATTTGATGGGGGCGGTATCTGTACAACAGTTCATTTTCTGGGCTCAGTGAGCCATCGTTTGCCACCCCTAAGAGAATAACCCAGGAAGATTACTTCTTGCTGGCAAATTTGGGCCTTTTTGGCAGAAGCCCTATATCCAAGCTGAGCAAGCTCAGATAATAGTGCTTGGGTCCCAGACTCACAGTTCTCCTTGGTGTCGGCTGCCAGTAACAGATTATCCACATATTGGAGTAGGGTGACTTCAAGGTGTGCAGTTCTGAAGTCGTTGAGATCCCTGTGGAGGGCTTCATCAAAGAGAGTGGGGGAGTTTTTGAACCCCTGTGGGAGTCTAGTCCAGGTTAGTTGGCCAGATGTTCCTGTTTCTGGGTCTACCCACTCGAAAGCAAACAGCAACTGACTGTCCTTATGCAGGGGCAAGCAGAAGAAAGCATCTTTTAAGTCCAGCACAGTGTACCATTTCCGCTCTGGATTCAGAGTGCTAAGTAAATTATATGGATTTGGTACCGTGGGGTGAATGTCCTGCACTCTGTTGTTGATCTCTCTTAGGTCTTGAACAGGACGGTAGTCCCCAGTTCCTGGCGTTCTTACTGGTAGCAGGGGGGTATTCCAGGCTGATTGACAGGGCCTTAGGACCCCAAGAGCCAGGTATTTCTGAATATGGGGCCTTATCCCATCCCTAGCTTCTTTACTTAGAGGATATTGTTTAACACTGATTGGAGAGGCAGAGGCTTTTAATTCTATTACTATTGGAGGTTGTTTTATGGCTAGACCTAACCCAGCAGTTTCTGCCCAGGCATCAGGATAATCTTTTATCCATTTCTGGGGTAGTTTGTCTGTTTGATCAGTCCCTGGGGGCGTGAAGAGTTGATGTTCATCTTCTACTGACATAGTCAAAGCCGTGACTATGGAGTTTTTACTGAAGGATTTAGGAACTCCACCTGGGGACCATCAGGGTTAAAGGTTATTTTAGCCTGGAGTTTGGTGAGCAGATCCCTGCCCATTAATGGGGCCGGGCATTCTGAGATTACTAGAAAAGAGTGATGGACTTTTCCCTTTCCTAGGTCCATAGTCCTCTTTGTTGTCCAAGCCCAATATCTACTGCCATTAGCCCCTTGAACTAAGGACCTTTTATTTGATAGGGGTCCCAGTGGGGTCTTAAGGGCTGAGTATACTGCTCCTGTATCCACTTCAAAGTTCACTGGGGTCCCCTCCACTTCAAATGTTACCCTGAGCTCGGGGAGGGGATCCGAGCCCCGACTTTCCTAGACATCTTCTAGAGTCAGCATGGCAGGCTGGCGTGGCTGCGTCTTTTTGGGGCACTCTTTGGCCCAGTGTCCTTTTTCTTTACAGTAGGCACATTGATCTGAGGCCAGGGGCAGCATTTGGCATGGTCCCAGGTATCCCTTCCTGTCTCCCTGCTTTCTAACTTCTGGCCTATCTGTGGCTGTGACCAGGACCTTAGCCAATGCTTTAGTCTGCCTTTTACTTCTTTCATCTTCCTTTTGTTCCCTTTCTTTCTCCCTCCTCTGTTCCCTCTCTTCCTCAGTTTCTCTCTTATAATATACTTTCTCAGCTTCTCTGTCTAAATCTCTTAAAGTCATATCCTGTAATCCATCTAAACATTGTAACTTTCTCTTAATATCTAGGGCAGCCTGCCCAATAAAGGCCATTGCAACAGATGCCTTTTGGTCCTCTGCCTGAGGATCAAAAGGAGTATACCTCCTATATGCTTCCATAATTCTCTCCAGAAACATTGATGGAGATTCATTAGGCCCCTGAATAATCTCTCTTAACTTGGCCAAATTAGTTGGCCACCTGGCGGCCACTCGGAGACCCACTATAAGAGCCCAGCGATAAGTGGACAGATGCTCCCTACCTTCAAAGGTGTTGGGGTCCCAGTTGGGTCGGTTTAAGGGGAAGCCAGCTTCAATGATGTTGGGAAGTTGGGTTGGTCGCCCATCTGGTCCAAGAATATTCTTTCTGGCCTCCAAGAGGATTCTCTCTCGTTCCTCTGTTGTGAAGAGAGTCCCCAGAAGTTGTTGGCAGTCATCCCAAATGGGCTGGTGTGAGAACATCAGTGACTCGACTAAACCTGTGAGTTGGGTGGGGTCCTCAGAAAAAGGGGGGTTGTTATTTTTCCAGTTATATAGATCTGAGGAGGAGAAAGGCCAGTATTGGTAAGCTTGCATCTCTCCTCCATGGCCATCATCTATTGTGGGACCATAGGGACAAAGATGGAGCATCACAGGGGCTTCCAAGTTCTCCATTATTCATCACCAGTGGGTTCCTTTAGCTGGCCCAATTTCCTCAGGGGGGAGGGGCTGCTGCTGCTACCACGGGAAGTCCCCAGGAGGGCTTGGGTCTGGCCCAATTACCTCTAGCGGCGGAGAGGCTGAGTCAGCGGCGGGAGGGTCATCTGGAATGGGTTGGGGGTTGGGGAGCATGGGTAGAGGATAAGGAGGGGGAGGAGAGTCGAGTAAAGTTAAATCCTGTGACTCAGGGAGAATGGAGGGATGAGGGGGAGGAGCGGAAGGTTTGAGTGATAGAATCCTGGGGGAAGGGGTTGGAGTGTGGGCTGGGACAAGGAAAGGCTTCACCCATGTGGGAGGAGATTCACAGAGGTCCTGCCAGGTTAAGATATATGGCTGTTGATCTGGATGGCCATGTGGCCCTGGCTGAAAGACAATATCTCTGACTTTGCGGATTAGAGGGAGGTGGAAGGATCCTTCTGGGGGCCATTCAACTCTGAGGGTGGGCCATTGTGAAGCACAGAGAGTCTGCCAGGCCTGGCATTTCACTGAAAAAGAAAGATTCTTGGCCCTTGAGCGGACATCAGTCCAATGATCAAGGGTCAGGGACAGAGGCGTGGAATGGCTTTGTCCCATAATGGGAGTTACTCAAACAGGGACAGGGACAATATAAACGCGACACAGACAAGACAAAGATTAGAACTGAGTAACTGGCAAAACCTGATGAGCTGGACACTAAAGACAGAGAGTAAACTCAACAGGAGACAATGATCAGAACTGAGTAGCCAGCAAAACCCAATGGGTTGGCAGCAGAGTCACTGAATCCAAATCAGTGGCAAAAATACACCTGAGTTGAGGGTGCTTTCATCCCCCAGTTTCCTGAGTTCTCCAAGACGTCCTTTGGGGACGTGGCCTGTGGCTTCAGGACACATCTGTCCACCACCGCCAGGGGGAGCTCACGCTCTCCGCCAGCAGCCACTCTGCCAACCCTTAAACCGAAACTAAACTGAAATCTCTGAGCGGTCGCAAGAAAAAGGGAAAAGGTGCCTTACTTACCCTGAGAGGAGTCCGTTGGGGTCTCCTTGTCCAGCACTGCTGGGATCCCGGACGAGCCCCCAAATGTAAGGGACCAGCGAACGACGGAGGAAGAGACCACCAAGAGAATGCCTCATGCAACAGCAACAGGGGTTTATTGAAGATCCAGCGCGCTGGGGCTCCGTGCTCACTCAAGAAAGGAGAGCGGCCAAGAGCCCCGAGAACAACTTGAGCAGGGTTTATATACATTTTTTAGAGAGGGCAGGGACTTTACATACATCATAGTCCCCTTTAACAAATCATCATACACCACGGGAAAATCATACAACAACTCTCAAACATGATTAGTACATTCATTGGCAGGAACAGGTCAGGCAGGGGTGATAGGTCAGTCCTAAGGCAGGGTATACATTCAAATCGATTGGTTTAAGCCCCGGGGTGCGTACGTGCTGAGCTACACGGGTCTGGGTTATTAAGCAACTAGGTAGTCAAGGGGGGCGGGGATTTCGACACACATCTAATGGGCAGTTCTGGGAATTATCTTAACTGCCACAGGAATTTCAGACCTTGAGTGCAGCTTAGAAACTTTACAATACCTGGTCCTTTACATTTTAACTTCTGTTTCTTTTATCCTTTCAAATTCTCCTGCATCATTTTTCATAGCTTCTAGAATTTCAGGTATATGCCACCATACATGACAATTTTAGATTTTTATAATAGCCATTCCAACAGCACTGCATAGGCTGCAGAAAATTTATGTGATTTATGCATTAAATCCCTGAGGCAAGTTTATGTGAAGTAGCCAGTGTAGGAGTGTTGTGTAAAGATTAGCAAGGATTGTGGAATGTGATAGACATTATTATCTAAAGTATATATATGAAGACAGGAATTGATGTGAACATACTTTATATACAAACCGAGGTATGAAAAATTTTTCTATATGTGTAATAAGAATTGTGATGCATTCCACTGTCATATATTTAAAAAATAAAACAAAAAAATATTTCTTTATATGTATTGCTGAGAATCAAACTCAGTGCTTTGCACATGCTAGCAAAGTAGTCTACCACTGAGACACAACTCCAGCCCATGTACGCAGCTTTTTATACTCTCTTTGTAGTAATCAGAAACACCTTTAAAAATTAAAATTCATTTATATCACTTTTCCTAATACAGTAATGTATTACTAACTAAACTTATTCTTAATATTTTTAAAAAATAATCTAATGGATGACTGTTATTTTTTCCAGATATTATTTTATCACTTCATTAGGGCTTGGTGAAGGGTCTTCTTTTTGTTAAGAATATGTATGTCTCCTATTATCAAATGGGTCCATGCTAAGTGTGTTGAAAATAATGATTCTAAAAGTTCACACAATCGACACAGTTCCAAGACTATAGGGGGAAGGGAAAGGACAATATTCACAACCAAGAAACCATTTCCCATGGAAGCATAGTATCAGTGTCCACCCTGGAGTGTAATCCAGATCTTTCAGTGATAAGGTTGTTTAAGAACCACAACCATAGATTTTTGGGATCCTCTAAAGTACCCTGAATGGCTTTAAATCATTTACTCTTCTTCAAATAAAATTTAGGCTACCTTATTAAAAAATAAAGCACTCTAAATAAGAATGGTGAATGAGATTTAAGTTCTGTGGAGGTACTGAAGTTGACCTTTAATTATAGTTTATAAATAGTCAAATAAGAAGGGCCTTAGAGTTGTCTCTATTTTCCAACACATGATATGGAATACTTAGATGAACTGACATGAAATAATGAAAATGCATTTCAGGGAAGTGATATCACAGAAATTTTCAGGGTAGAATCTTGGAAATGTGGGAAAAATATATTCCTATACATATGCATTTCTATAGAAAAAAAACAAGTGATAAGTACACGAGTATGAGGGTAAATTCAGTGTGCCTCATGCATTGTAGGTAGAAGGTAATGATAAATTAGTAACAGGAGATCCATAACTCTATAATTGTGGGAGACATTAATAGCAATTTAGAAAAAGAAAATATAGTTAAATCCCTTTAGATTTGCCTCTGTCCTCTGTTCTTCTTATGAATTTGATTCTGTCAAATGAGATTATGTGGGTATGGTTCTCTTTGAATTTATGTTTTCTCTTGTTTTTAGGATTTTGTCAGCTCTATCATGTAAAGCCCTGTTTTAAACTCACTTTGCAGGCTCTTTTACCACCTCTTCTGGACTGCAGAGCATAGACCCACTTCACTCATTCTGTGCAATGAATTGAATTTTGTCAATCTTTGCAAACAATGGTTGGAAGAACAAGCATATTGGAGGGTCTTTCATATCCTATATTATGGTTGTCAGACTCTGTGGGGTTAAAGGGTAGTTACTTGCTACGTTAGAAACATCTTCCCTATGAGAAGGGCTTATCTGTATTTTTTGTTTTGGAAGCCCCATAAAGACAGAAGAGAAGCATTTATGGTCACAAACAAAGGAATGCCAGAAGCCATTAGATGTGAGAAAATACAAAAAATAAAATCTTCTCTTAGAGCATTTAGAAGTAAAAAGTTTATTTCTGTTTTCTGTAAGAAAACTAAAATTTCTCTTTGGCCTGACAATATTTTGATGTTTTAAATGTGCTTGGAATTTCTACCTGTATTTTGAATTCACCTATGCCTGGTTATCCCTTACCAGATAACAACCCTCTCTAAAACTTTACTGTGCCTCATAAATTCTGGCTCCCACTGACCAAATAACAATTCTTTCTAAATCTCAGTGGCAGCTCATAAATTCTAATGTCTGGAGCTGAATTTATTCCCTGCCTTGAAATGTTAGCCATGTAGATCCTTAACCTGCTATCTGCCTTTGTATTATGATTATCAAAATCTTCTTAGCTGTAAGTACCCTAGATACCCACCTCTTTTGTACCTTTCTGTGCTGTAAAAACTTTTTCCTGAAGATCAGGGGGATGATCTCTAACATGGGATTTTGTAAGACAGAATCCTGGCCAGCTTTTGTGGACACAATACAATCTTGATTTAATTTGATTTAAAATTGTAGTTGGTGGTCTTTTCTTTGTGTTTTGGTTCAACATTAACCTTTTTTTTTAACTTCACTGTAAATAAAACCAAAGAATACAACAAAACTCCTGTAAATGAGCCAGGTGCATAATAATAGTGATTCTTTTCTGAAAGCACAGTATTCGTTATAGAAATGATATAAGCTTAAAAATTAAAAGATAGCTCAAATATCAAGGGAGTTTAGGAGTTAGAATTTTTTTTTTCAGAATACAGGTAGTAAAAGAGAAAATGTGAAGCATAAATATATTAATTAATATGCAAAAAATCAACAAAATATTTATTACAAAAAAATCATATCTACAGAAATTGTTCAAAAGAAGCAGTCTTTTTGTCAGGAATAAACATTAGGACAGAAATGGAAGCTTTGGTTCTCTTTTTAAGTAGTTTTACTCATAGTGAATAATCTTTACACTATTTCTGAATTTTACTGGTTGGAATTAATTATAATTCATATATTTGTGAAAAAGGTACTGAATGCAGAAAAATATTATTGCTCATGTTTAAATCACCTACATTATTTGATCTTTACCTTTTTAAACCAAAAATCTGCATAAAACCATATCTTAAAAATATCTCTATTTCTGTATATTAGCAACAACTGAGTTATAAAATTTGCTACGATTACTTGTCTCTTCATATACTTAAAAATTATGAATTTGCTGCTTAGCATTTAGGTATAATTTTCTATGGTGTTCTCTAGTTATTAATGTCTCTATGCCAAGTTTTATACCAAGCTATTAGTATATGCCTTAGTTACTCTGTGTAGCAACGTAGGATCCATGTCTTATTTGTGATGCTTTGTTCCCAGAACTGTGTCTAAAGGGAAATATGTATAAGATGATTATCCAGGAAAAAAATCTATCTAATATTATATTTTATTTTATATTTATTTATATATTTATGTATACATATTTTTATTATTTAGAAACACACTTTGGTCTGAAACTACAGTGATACTAGTGCATTTTAGCTTGAATTGGTTGTGAGAAACAAACTAGAAAGACTTTTCTCTTTGTTGATTGGCGATTTCTGAAATCTCAGGAACCTGGTGAATAACAGCAGAAATAAATAGGTAACTCTCTAGTTTGAGGCAGAACCATTAAACTAGATGATGTTTTGCTTCTGCTTTCTATCTTGATCATTAGAAACATACCCTTAAATTTACCTGGAACACTTTTGGAATTCTGTTCTGTTAGTTCTTCTAAAAAAAATCAATGAAAGTGAAAAATAATGCAGAAAGGTAAATAATTAATTTAAAACAATTCATTTCTTAAAATAAATAATTTTTTTCAAATTACCAAAAATTCTGAAAAGTTAGAAAAGTTAAAACTTTAGAAATAGCCTAAGGCAATTTCTCTTTTGCTCAGGACAGTAGACTATATCGCCAACTCATTCCTCTCTAGAATTGGACTGTGTGCAAATATGAAAAAAAAAGTGCTAAGATGCCCCACATGGCTTATAAGTTTTAAAACCCTGACAGGAGCTCAAATCTGCCATTTTTCTACTTTACAAAATACAAAATCTTAAATTTGTATACTTAACAAACGTTTTCAGAAGTGTAATTCAAAATGACCTAAAAAAAAAAAAAATCATTGAAGGACTGACCCACTGAACAGGAGGACATATAATATTGAAGCCCTTATATTAAATGTCTTTTTATCATTGTCAAAATTTTCCATGTTTATATTATCAATATATTAATCAAAAATTTTATGCATATAATAACACGTATCTTAGTTTCTATTTTACTCGGTCTTTTAAAAAAATAGTAGTAATTAATATTTATAATTTAATGCTCATACTTGTTAAAGTATTAAATATGTACTTTAAAAGCTATGGCTATAGCAAGTGAAAAATCCAGCCTAATTTCCTTTTAAGATTGGGAGCCATCTCGTCACAAATGCATGAAAAGTTAATTTCTGCTTCATTATAAATTACTGTGATTTGTAAACTTGCTTGAAATGCCTGCCAGTGCCTTGAACTCACCCATGTCTGGTTTTCCCTGATGAGATAACAACCCTTCCTGAAACTTTAGTAATTACTCATAAATTCTGGCTTTCCCTGAGCAAATAACAACTTACTCTAAAACTTTAGTGATTCATCATAAATTCTGATGTTGTGAACTAAACTTACTCCCTAAGTGCTGAACCATTTAGATCATTAGCCTACTACCTGCCTTTGTATTATGCTTGTCAAAATCCTGTTATTTGTGTAAGTTCTCAAGACACCCCCCCTTTTGCAACTTTTTGTGCTATAAAACTGCAGTCCTAGAGAACTGGAGTGCTGTCTTCTTTTCCCATGGGTTTCAGGAGAGACTGTTATGCTCAAATTCTGGACCCCCAAAAGACCACCAGAGACGAAGATCGATGTAAGTACCAAAGAGGTGTTTATTGCAACCTAGATCAGTCTTCCACACACACAGCAACTGGTGGCTTAGAGGCCCTGAGCCCAGGGTTTGCAGCAGTTTTATAACTCTTTGGGGAAGGCAGGCACCCCGCATACATCATAGCATCTCTTAGGAATATCACACACCTTGGGAAAATTATAAACTACTCTAAAACATGATTAGCACATTCACTGGTGGGAACAAGTTGGGTAGGGGTGATTGGTTAGTACAAGATGGAGATTCATTTGAACTGATTGGCTTAGGCCATAAGAGGAGTATGTGCTGAACTATATGGTTTTCCAAAATGTTATCAATCACCATAAACTACTGGAAGGGTCATTTGGAATCCCAGGTATTTTCCCTGTCTCATGCTGATTTGTGGCTGCTAGGGGGTTTCTATGGATCCCCACCTACCCTGACTGAGCCAGCGACACCAGGCACAGCAAATCTCTCCTGTTATTTGTAGATAAACAACTCAGCAGGGTGGGTATGAGCCTAGGAGTGCTCTGTGTGTCTTTCCAAGGACAAGAGTCATGCCCCCTTCCTTGGACAGTCTTTGCTCTGAAGTAGAGGCTGGTTTCTCACCTTGTACCTTATGTTTTTATTTTTTAATGTATTTTTTTTAGCTGTAGCTGGACACAATACCTTTATTTCACTTATTTATTTTTATGTGGTACTGAGGATTGAACCCAGGGTCTTACACATGGGAGGTGAGCACTCTACTGCTGAGCCACAATCCCAGCCCCTTATGTGTTGTTTTTATTGGTCATTTTTACTTTAGGGGGTTTCTTCCCAGTTCAAAGTTCAATATGTCACCTAAAAAGAACAGAGATCAAAAAAATTAAACAAAATTTGATAGTGATTGTCACTATTTTATATTAAATCCTGAATAATATACAAGCATATATAATCCATAAACTGAAATGACCTTTTATGTAAGTTTAAATAAAAATGTTCTGTTGGTTGGGTTATTTCCCACTTAAGGAAAAAAAAAACCTTGCCTTAAAAATAACAGCAGCCTGAGACTATGGGGTACATTTCTCAGATTAAAAAAAAAAATCAGCACTCCACGACCTGAGATTCTATCCCTTATTCATGCCTGGTTTGGATAATATTCCCTGTCACTCAAAAAAAGGGCTCACTTCTCTCAGATTCAATGTTCATGATCTGAAGCCCCTTCCAATCAAGAGTATTTTGTGGGAACTGTCCAATCCTGTGTGTCATCAGGGAGGAGGAGGGTGGGTTTTCACTTCTTATCTCCTGAATCCTCTGTTTTTGCTATTTGGCTGGACTTCAGTCTCACACTTCAGATTCACAGGTTGTTCTGCTATGCAGGAGCTGAGGATCTCAAGCCCAACTCCTGAGAACCAGGCAATTATGAGTGTGCATTGGCCTTGTGAGGGAGGCTGGGGGAGAAAGACTATTGGAACCAAAAGACTGGCTATGTTAAAAACAGGAGCTAGCAGATTGGTACTCTGGGCAGTCTCTGGAGTCTGAAGGCTTAAGTCTTCCAATGGGCCACTATGTCCTCAGTCTTACTGGCCAACCAGGTGGTGAACATGTCAGTGGCAGAGACACTTTGCTGCCTTCCTTATGCTCAAAGGGCATCCTCAGTGTCTGCATAAAATACTATGTGGCAGGTGTGTTTCTGCAGCCCAGATGCTGGAGATTGACAGGTGGAATAATTATCAAAATTAAATCTCCAAGGGCCGTTTTTCTGCAGGAGAGGAGCTATCATTTTGGGGTACCAAATTTCCTCTTGAGCTAGCTAATTTTCATTTTGACATTCTTTTATTTTTACTTTCTTCATTATTATTATTTTGTTAAATTAGGTGAACTGAGGGATACTGTACTACTCAGCCATATCCTTGGTAGTGAAGAGAGATTTACAGATAGCTAGTTAGTGCAGTTAGGTAAATTGGGTCTAATATCCAGTAAAATCAAGAATGAACACTATATTGAGAATGGAGTCCAGGAAAAGGGGAATTGAAAATGTTCCCTAGGCCCTGAGCCCATCCCATGGAAATTTTAATGAAGCAGCTCACAGAAAACAAGGAGATGCTAATCCAAAAGCCCTTCCTGCCCAGATTACTCCTTCATCCCACCTGTCCTCCACACTTTGGGCCTTCCCAACTACATTCCATCACTGCAAGATAACAGAACAAAGGACAGCAGTGTGCCAGGAATGCTGGATAGCTGAAGGAAGACCTTAGCTATAAAAAAGCTAAGGAGACCTTAGCTTAAAAAAAAAATCTGTTTCGTGAATTCTACCTCTTGGATCCCCTTTTTCCTCTGGGGAGAAGTCTTTTCTACTGTTTTTTTTAATAAAGCTTCTACTTTCCACTCTAAACTTGCCTTGGTGTACTTCTCTGGTGTTATACTTCAGCATTGGGGAAGCAAGGACTCTTCACCAGTAAACAGCCCTAACAGGTTTAAATTTATTTTGAGAAAGGTTTTATCTAAGTTGCTGAGATTATTTTTGTTATGGTTTGATTTATCAAGACTTTGCTATTGCAATAAAGCATACTGTTTTTACATAAATATTTTTTTCATATGGGGATCTTATTTATATTGTGATTCTTTGATGATTATTGTAATATTATAATTTCACAATATATATGAATAGTAGGTTATGATAAGTTCTTTTTTGTTCTTATAATTGAAAAGGTCTTTGGCTAAAGTTACATATAACTTTGTAGATGAATTTTAAAAAATTATGGCTTGGTTTCTTACTTCATTTAAAGTAAAGCTTGTTGATTTTTTTTATTATTATTGCATTATTGTTGTATTTAATAGTCAGGTTTATTTTGAAATAACCATAAAAAATGAGAAATAATTTGCTCCCTTTCAGTATCCAGTAGTTCCCCTTTCCCTATTCTCCTACTTTCTTCTATTGTATATTTATTTATAGTTTTTTTTTAAATTATTACTTTATAGAATACACATAAAAGTAGATTTCACTGTGATATATTCATATTTATACATAGCAATTTTGGTGAAATATACTGTGGGTTAATTTGAAGGAAAATTATCACTTTTATAATGATGAGTTTTATCATCTATGCATGGGATGTATAATTCAGTCTTTTAAGTGCTTTTTGTGACATTTATTTTCTCATAAGTTCTACATATTTTGTTTCTAAAAATGTACACGTGAAATACCAGCTGCATAAGGCACCTATGTAAAATTTATACACAGTGTTTTATGCTATTTTTTAAACTGGATATATTATGAAATGTGACTGGACCTAGCGAACATTTTTCCTACAGATTATTATATATCTCTTCCAAGATGTATATTGTACTGAACCATGCCCTTGGGCTTCAAGTGTTTGAGTGACCATTGCATATTTATATGTTATCATGATCACATATGCTCTAATTTCAGTAAGTCTCTGTGATGGGGAGTATCGTGTATACTCAATAGTAAAATAGTTTCCACAAATAGATACTAATTTAAACTTCTTTTGAGTGAATGATTATTTATTTGTTTTAAATGTTCATCAATATTACTTAATTTTTCCCATGTTTGTTTTTTTATTTTGTATTTCTTAATTTTCTAAAGATTTTGAATTTTTATAGTTAATAAACATATCTTATATATAAATTTGCAGTTCAAATTTCTGTCCTTTATATCTTTTTGGCTTAAAAGATGAGAAAAGGATCCAAAAAATGCAGCTAGAGTTTGATTTAAAGAAAAAGAAAAAGGTTTAAATTATTTTTTTAAATTGAATTTTTTTCTTTACTCATCATTTATTATAAATTTCTTGTATGATTGTAAGGGTTGGTTATTTAAAGTGGATTCTGGGGCTTATCTTTGTTAATTACTACAGGAAAAATAAATAAAATTTCTCTACACTATGGCTGCAGGAAAATGAATAAATTTCTTTAAAATCATATGGTGATAAAATTGTTAAATGACCTACTTACTAAACATCCACTCCTTAAAATTTTTTTCCTCTAATATTTTTTGGCAGTGAATCATGAATTCTATTATCTGGGTTTTGGGGTTTAATATAAAATCATATGGAATAAAATTTGACCAATCCTAGAAATATTCATATATAATTTGTTGTTTACTTAATGATATGTTGTGGAGATAGCAACTAATGAACTTATTTATTTTTAGAAATAGTTACTTTTTTGCTTTTCAGTTTCTAATAAGCCTTTTAGATCTATTTCCTTACTGAGTCGCTCAGAGCCACTTATGTTTTTTTTTTTTTTTCCATTTTGTAATCTCCAGGCATTTACCCTTCTAAGAAATCTGTCTTGAGAGCTCTGTTTCTGAAGAGTTTCTTAAGATGAAAGAAAAAAAAAGTATTTATGTTGCCCCTGAAATGTATTCTCAATGCACTCTCTTCAAAATGGAGAGAAAATAATATTTCCCCAGACTGACATCCCTGTGTCAGGAGCTAACAATATATTGATGGTCTTTGAAGAAATTTCATACAGTTTTGTCTCTGGGTAGTTTTCTGTGGGCTGCTGAATTGCCATTTAGTATCCAGATACCCATGTTTTTCCATCTGTACTATGGGAATAATTTTTGAGGGCACAGATGAATAATGCTCTTCATGGAGGCTATGAATACCTGTATGTTCTGTAGTACACAGCTGACAAAGCCCATGGAAGATACTGTGCAGATTCTAATTGGTTAACCATTTTCTGCCACTCACATTAATTTTCTTTCAAAAGCTTGTAATAACCTTTTCACTTTAGGCATTCATGTCATCCACATTCCCATGTATAAAAGTTTCAATCTTTCTTTTCTGAATTCCAGGTTCCATTTCTCTCATGGTTCAATGTGGTGCAAATAATTATGTTTTTTTTTCTTTCTTTTACACTGTGTTTCTAATAAAAATGTTCTCTGCTTCATGCTCATATTTTCCATGTCCAACTATGTTTAGAAAATGACATAGAAAATTGTATTTGATAATTTATAAAGAAGAGTTGAAAATACTTCTTGCTTGTGTCTCCCTTCCTTAGAAACTGAACCAGAACTATGCTTGGCCCTGTAAAGGGAGCACCATACCCAATCAGATATATAGAAAAAATGTTGATTGATTGCATATTCTCTTCTAAGAATTCTCTGTTCAGATCCTTGGCCCATTTCTTGATTGGGTTATTATTATTATTATTATTATTATTATTATTATTATTATTTGCTTAGCTTTTTGAGTTCTTTATGTACCCTAGAGATTAGTGCTCTATCTGATATGTGAGGGGTAAAAAATTTATTCTATGATGTAGGCTCTCTCTTCACCTCACAGATGGTTTCATTTACTGAGAATAAACTTTTTAGTTTGATTCCATCCCATTTATTGATTTTTTTGTTTTAATTCTTGTGCTATAGGTGTCTTATTAAGGAAATTGCGGCCTAATCCCGCATGATGAAGATTAGAGCCTGTGTTTTATTCTCTTAGATGCAGAGTCTCTGATTTAATTTCTATGTTCTTGATATACTTTGAGTTGAGCTTTGTGCATGGTGAGAGATAGTGGTTTGTTGAAGAGGCTATATTTTTTCCAGTGAATGTTTTTGGCACCTTTGTCTAATATATGATAATTGGAATTTTGTGGGTTAGTCTCTATGTCCTCTATTCTGTACCATTTGTCTTCCAGTCTGTTTTTTTTTGTTTGTTTGTTTGTTTGTTTTTTGCCAATGCCATGCTGTTTTGTTACCATTGCTCTGTAGTCTAGTTTAACATCTGGTATAGAGATACCACCTGCTTCACTCTTCCTGCTAAGGATTGCTTTAGCTATTCTTGGTCTCTTATTTTTCCAGATAAATTTCATGTTTGCTTTTTCTATTTCTATGAGGAATGCCATTGGGATTTTGATCAGAATTGCAGTAAATCTTTATAGTGCTTTTGGTAGCATGGTCATTTTGATAATATTAATTCTGCCTTTTCATGATCAAGGTTGATCTTTCCTAAGGTCTTTTTTAATTTTTTTCTTTAGGGTTGTATAGTTTTTCTTGTTTAGATCTTTCACCTCTTTCATTAAGTTGCTTCCCAAGTATCTTATTTTTTTGAAGTTATTGTAAATGGTGTATTTATTTCATTTCTTTCCCAGAAAATTTTTCACTAATGTACAGAAATGCCTCTGATTTATGGGTGTTGATTTTATATCCTGCTACTTTGCTAAATTTATTTACTAGTTCTAGATATTTTCTGGTGGAGCTTTTTGAGTTTTCTAGGTATATAATCATATCTGGCATTTGCAGGTAAATGGATAGCATTGGAGAAGATAATGCTAAGTGATGCTAACCAATTCAAAAAAATGCCAAATGTTTTGTCTGATATAAAGAGGCTGACTCATAATGGTGTAGAGAGGGGAAGCATGAGAGAAATAGATGGATTCTAGATAGAGCAGAGAGGTGGGAAAAAAAGAAAGGCAGCAGGGGATTAGCAAGGATGATGGAATGTAATAGAGTTCATCATCAAAAGTACATGTATGAAAAAAGACACAAATTGGTATCACCATATTTTATATACAACCAGGGATATAAAAACTTGTGCTCTATACATGGAATAAGAATTGAAATGCTTCTGTTGTCATTTATTTAAAAAATCAATAAAAATTATGAAAAAAAATTGTTTATAAATTATATACATTAAATATGTGCATGTTATATATAGAATATATACATATATATGTTTATATATAGATATAGGGGAAAGCACGTCTCTTTCCTGAATTTTTAAAAATCAATTAATTTATTAATTTGTTCTAACTTGCTATTAGAGCAGAATGCATTTCACTTCATAGTATACAAGTGGAGCACAAAATTTTATTTCTCTTATACAGAAATTATAGTTACAAAACCCATGTAACTCTACTTTGTGTACAAAAGATTTCCATCTCATTCCACCATCTTACCTACATCTATACCATCTCCCATCACCTCCCTCCCCTTTGTCTTATTCAAAGATTCTTCATTTCTTCCATGCTACCTCCCACTTCTGTCATTGTGGATCACCATCCACTTAGCAGAGTAAACATTAGGTCTTTGGTTTAGTGGATTGGTTTACTGGCCTTAACATGATATTCTCCAACTTCGTCCATTTACTTCCTAATTCCATAATTTTATTCTCTTTTAATGCTCAGTAATATTCCACTGTGTATATAGACCATATTTTCTTTATCCATTCATCTATTGAAGAGCATATAGATTGGTTCTATAGTTTACCTATTGTGAATTGTTTTGCTATGAACATTGATGTGGATATGCCACTGTATTATGCTGTTTTTAGTTCTTGTTCATCTAAACTGAGGAGTGGGATACCTGGGTCAATGATGGTTGCTTTCCAAGTTTTCTAAGGAATCTCCTTATTCTTTTCCAGATTTGTGTCACCAATTTAGAGTCTTACCAACAGTAGAACAGTGGGCATTTTTCCTCACTTCCTCACAAACATATATTTTTGCTTGTATTTTTAATAACTTCCATTCTGATTGGAGTAAGATTAAATTTTAGAGTAGTTTTGATTTGCAGTTCTTTAATTGCCAGACATGTTGAAAATTTTTTTATTGATTAATTGATTATTTATCTTCTAAGAAATGTGTCTCTTCAGTTCCTTAGCCCTTTTTATTTAATGATTGGGAAATTTGTTTTTTGGCATTAAGTATATAAGTTCTTTATATGTCATGGAAATTAGGGGTTCTATCTGATGTGCATGTGGTAAAAAATTGCTCCCATTCTCTAGTATCACTTTTTGCCTCATTGATTGTTTCTTTTGCTGAGAAGAATCGTTTTAGTTTGAATTCATCCCATTTAGTGACACTTGTTTCTATTTCTTGTGCTTTAGTAGTATTACTAAAGAAGCAAAATTTCAAATCCCCTACCTGGGATTACAGGTGTATGACATCATGCATAGTAACACAATTCATCTTGATTTAAAGTCCACTTTCTTAAAGGGCTTTCATCCTAGAAATTAAAAGAAAATGTTATAGACAGGCCATTGGTTCTAAGGACATGTCATAAAATAAGGAATATACCATTAATCAATTTAAATAATAGACAAAATCTTTGGATCTGGGGAATAAACAAATACACACACACACACACACACACACATACACAATCACACACCATACACTTTCTGGTTAAATTTCCCTGCTCTCACTCAGGGCAGTTTCATTCTAGTTTTTTATATCTCAGGAGAAATATTGGTAAAAAAAATTATCTTTCACCTGTAGCATAAAAAGAAGTGGTCATGCCCTTCATCTTCCTGAACTCAGGACAAGCATAAATCTCAAATACGGTATTGTGAACTGAGATATTCTGGAGTCTTCACATAGTTTTGAAGGTGCTGTTCCAAAATTACATATACTTCATTATTAATATTTTAGTCACATAATCGTAATTTTCACATAGTGGATATTTTGGGATATGCTATAAAATTCAATTTTTATATTTTTATATGTATTCTAAAAAATAACTATCTTTTCACCTCATATAATTTTAATGTTCAATCTGTTTCCATACAAGAGAAGTTAACTGAAATTTTATAGGATTGTCACTGTATTATTTCCATCCATAAATAATATATTTGCATATATAATCTACAAATTAAATGCTTTTCTGGGTTGGCTGGATTTTACTTCTCCAAGGGTACCTTGCCTTAAAATAGCTGCAGCCTGAGGATCTGGATTTAAATTCCAAGAGCCTCAAAAGAAAAAAAAAATAAACTTATAGATAAGACCTTTGAATTGTGACATCATTTATTTCTGGATTTGAGGTTATCTCCTGTCACTTAAAAAAATCACTAGGCTCAGGTTGAGCATATATAGACATAAGCTGTGTCCAATCAGGAGCCCTTATATAAGCATTGTCCAACCCAGCACACATTCAGTAAAGATAAGCAAGTTTTGACCATCTGGTGTGAAGCCTGCCAGTGTGGATATCCATATCTAGGCTCCCTCACTTATGTTCAGTGACCCTGATTTTTTCTCCTGTATAGGTACTTTGTGATTTATAGGGAGGACACTCGGTTCCTAAAAATACAGTAAATGATGAGTGTGCAGAGAAATCCTGAGACTGGATGGTGAGTCTGGTTGAAACTGGCTGCACTGACTCTGATGGGAACTGGCAATCGTTGGCTAGAATCCCTTGTGTAATCTTTAGTTTCTGCAGTCCTGTGTCTTCTTCTGAGAAAGGTCAGCCATGAATCTCCACTGGCCAGTCAACTGGAGCATATATTAATAAGTCCTAAATTATCCTATAGAATATCTTTAGCCCCTACCTTAAGTTCTATCTGAGAACATTTGTGGCAACATTTCAGAATCATCTCAGATTTTGTTGTGGATTCTGGAGTGGGGATATTATCAGAATCACAACTCCATGTATATTTTTCCTCCAGGAGGGGGGTGAGATACTCTATAGGTATCTCAGTTTTTCTTTCCTCCTGAATTCATTCTTCTTCTTTTTGGAGATTGTGGTATTGTGGATTGAGCCAGAGGTACTGTACCACTTAACTACATACCTGGTACTTTTTTATTTGTTTTTATCTTCAGACAGTAGCTGAGTGTGATTTTAAGTTTGTGCCCCAGTGTTGTGAGTTGTATTTATATATAAAATTTTAGCTCCTTGTTCAATAACCACTTCCCCCTTTCCCAGTATTATCAGTTACTTTTTTGCAGTATTATCAGTTACTTTACCCATATTATATTTCAAATGAACATGGTATTTTCAATTGTTATACCAAAACTGGATGAGACTTTTAAAGTATTTTTTTTTCCTCTGGGTACAATGATATATGCATATTAATTCCAGAGACTCAAGTGGCTAAGCCAGTAAGATTGCAATTTCAAGGTAAACATCAGTAACTTAGGTAGACAAATGAGAAAAACCTGTCTCAAGATTTTAAAACATGTCCGGGTATGTAGCCCAGAATTAACATGCTCCTGTTTCAAATCCCCAGCCCCATAGAAAAAAAATCAAAAGCAAATTTTTTTGTTGTTGTTTATGAGCATTTTACATGATTGAAAAGTAAACAAGAATCCCTTGATTTTGGCAAAATCATGTGTTTCTATTCTTCCTTTGTGTCTCCAAGGGCAGACCACATGTCAGAGTGTTTTTATGTTCAGATTTCCTTTTGTGGAAAATTTATGAGAGCATTCTCATTTCCTACTCTAGTATTTTCCTGGAACTGTGTTTCAGAACTATGTAATATGAGGATCCCACAGCTGGCACATCTAATGCCTCTCGTAAGTTCAGACCAGTACTTGGGGCTTTTCTTGTTCAAGAGCAGTATAAATGTAGAGGGTTTAGTTTGTCAAAGAAGTAACTGAGAAAACTCTCATCTTCCATTTTTTTTAATGTCTTCAGTAATTTTATAGTATAGCAAAGTGTTTCTTTCTTCCATATCCATATAATTGGAGTCCCACTTACTATTCCACTTTTTCAGAGTAGCCATTCTAACAGCTGTGCTCAAGCTGCAGAAGATCTTATAGTTGGCTGGTGCACAAAAATTTTGATGCAAGCTTTTTAGATTCCAGGGAGCCTTATGCACACTGGAAAAAAAATTGATGTACACCTATTTTAGAAATAAAGAGGGATCTGTGGTTCTAACAATTTTTCTTTTTTTTTCTTTTCTTTTTTTTCTTTCTTTCTGAGAATCTTTTGTTAATTTTAAAAATTTTATTTTCTTCAATATTTGATTTGGATCATTGGTGCTTCCTATTTGTGTTAATTGTCATCTCCCCTAACTAGAATGTAAGTTCCATAAGGAAAAGCACATTTTTAAAATTTTTTTATTGTTGGTTGTTCAAAACATTACATAGTTCTTGATATATCATATTTCACACTTTGATTCAAGTGGGTTATGAACTCCCATTTTTACCCCGTATACAGATTGCAGAATCACATCAGTTACACATCCATTGATTTACATATTGCCATACTAGTGTCTGTTGTATTCTGCTGCCTTTCCTATCCTCTACTATCCCCCCTCCCCTCCCCTCCCCTC
>NW_026005359.1:275738-279553 GCF_001458135.2 Marmota marmota marmota | reverse complement strand
CTGAGTGAATCCTACCATCATAGCCACCAACAAGAACAGGATTTTAATTAGGATAAGATATATTCCATGCTTGCTTCATAACATAAAAATTGATTACTATCAGGTAGAACTAGAAAGACCCAACAAAATAAAATAAAATAAATATATTTGTTTGAAGAGCTATATGTATATTCTATTATAAACATCATACAATATATACATCAATCAAAGTTATATATACATATATTATATATAATATATATGTACATATTATTTTAAATGTTAAAATTATAAAAAGGAAATTTCAAACAGGATTGTTGTTGCTATTTTCTATAGTAATAACATACACAAATACCATAAAATGTTTGAACTTAAATTCACTATTAAATATTTCCATTAAGTGGTCTGTCTACCTTGTTATATTTCAAAATTTATCTTATACCATTGGTATTGGAAATACTAGAGATCTCACTACATATTAAGAACAGCCAGTTCTATCAGAGAAATAACAAATAAGATTCTACACTTTAATAAATCTGATTAGTAGTTGTACAAATAAAATTTGAGAATTCCCTGTCTTAATTACCATAATTTTCTCATCTGAACAATATGAATAATTTAGATCATGATATAAAAAATACAAAATATATATTTTTGCAATAATACCTGAGTTTTATATTGTGTTTCATAAATGTGGAGTGTGTGTGTGTATATATATATATAAAATATATATATATATATTTTTTTTTTTAACATAAATCACTTTTTCTGCAGAAGTAGATAATGGTATCTGTGTGTTCCAAAACACCACCTACATGATAGTCTTCTAACTCTCATTTCAACTTCAATTACATTACAGACTGTGCAAATGTTCATATGGTCAATGTGGTATTTATTTATCTATTCTTATTTCAGGTACTGTTAACATTCAGGGATATAGCCATTGATTTTACTGAGGAGGAGTGGGAATGCCTTCAGCCTGCTCAGAAAAACTTATATAAAGATGTGATGTTAGAGAACTATAGAAATTTTGCCTTCCTTGGTAAGTTTAATTTCCTTTTAAATTTTTAATTAATAATTATTATTTAATTTACTTCTGTTGTATCTTCTGGATTCTTCTCTATAAGAATAAGTTTCAGATTTGTGTTTTAAAGAAAAAAGGCTTTTTTAGTACAAATATTTTACTCGTTAATATATATTATTTTACTCTTTAATCTCTCTCTTTCTTGGTGTGTTATACATCTTTCACTTTAGATAAGTAGTACCTAGCATAATTTAGTGATGTAAACTATTGTAGCCTACACAAAGCAGTGGACACATTTGAGACATTCAAATGTCAAGGAGAAACCAAAACTAAAAAATGTTGACAGAGTAGTTGTTCAGCAGAAAAAATTTTCAAAAGCTCAGGTTTATTTCTTTTGATTGTAATCTTTGAACACATACTTCCCTACATTGATCACATTTTCAAATTCTTTGTTTTCCTCTGTTTTGTCCTTTAGTGATTTCCCAGTTTATTCTGATTAACCACCAAAACTTAAGTTTTGTTGTGAGGGCAAGCATGATCTGTTACAAATCTTCTTGTGAGAAATCCTGTAAAGAAGCAAACAAAAGAGAGACACATACACAGTGAAAAGAAAAAAGAAAAAAAACTGGCCACTCTTCTTGACGCCTGCACATAGTATACCCCCAAATTGCATAGCTTCTCTTACCATGACTACATACTAACCCAGTATTATTTTAACCCCTAGTGCTAGCTAACGAAGATAAGGTAAAGTTAATACAAATTAGAGCCCCTTCTTTCTAAGGACATTACCACAGAAATTAGATAGTGCACCTGTATAGTTGTCTTAGTAGCTTCAGGGAGAAACTGCTTGGCATTACAATTGTGGGACTCAGAGTGCCAGTTACCATCACCCCCACACTTTCCTGTCGATTTCCAAGGTTAGAATACCTATAGCCACCCTCCTTTTTTAAGACCTTTTGAATAAATAATATTACTATCTTTTTAATGCTGGTGGGGGCAAAAAAAGGGCAGGCATTGACAATAGCAAGTGCCAACATCAGTAAACATCCACCTATGAATATTTTTTGACCCAGATAAAATTGAGTAAACAAAGTTAGCCAATGCAACAAGTCTAAATGTCCATCATCTTGTTGGACCTCATTTATGATATCTTTATGGTAATCTAACTCTTTTGAAATAAAATTACTATTATCACTTAAATTGAAGGAACACATGTTATTAAACTTCTGATATCCTTATGATGTAACAATAACAGACAATCAATTGCAGCATGAATGTCAAGTATGCCTTGACAATGTTGTTTTTGTTCTTCATTAAGCATACTAACGGCCTTGGAGGCATGACTAATACTTTTTACGATGGCACAGGATAGTTTCATCATAGTTTTGTAAGCCTCTAGAGCTAGTCCAGGGAAACCCACTAAGTGGAATGTCGAAGCATCAAATTCTGCCTTAAAGAGAAGGTTCACTGAATCATCAGTTTTTATCAAGAAGAATAGACCTTTATGAATAAATTGTGCTGGATTTTGACCTATTAAATACTATGTGGATGGTAAGGACACAGTTATTCTGCTCAGACAACAATGAATACCATGAAATATTTTTGCACATATATAATAATTTCATCCAAGTGAGTCAAGATATTGTAATGGGTTGTAGAAGTCCACGTCTGACAGTAATGAATTTGCCACAGCTGGTGTACAAAAATAGAGGACATTGTTATTAAGACCAAAGCATTTACAGAGTTTTGTGTAAGTTTAGCAATCAAAGCAGTAACTAAGTTATCCAGAGTACATTCTGACCACATTTGAGCTAACACCTGTTGATCTGAAGCTGTTAATGGTTTTATATCCCCCAAGTAACTGAAATTTTAGTATCTTGGGTTCCACTTTTAATGTTTCTCCTCTTTTGAGGAGAATGATTATTCTCTTGTTTGGAGGGACTCTTCTCTTTTAGCATTAAATGAAACTTAGGAATAAGCTTGTGAAGTTCCTGATGTACATTTATAATTGCTATATTTTATGCATCAACCTAGAGTCCAAAGAGAACATGTTGGCATAAGTGTAGCATTCTGTGCTTTTCCCCACATGATCAAAGGTGTGAAATCTTGTCGTGCTTGTCAGGTGAAATCTTATATATTACAAATTTTTTTTGGTAATGGCTGTTTGAGAATAAAATGTCTATTCAATCCAGATGACCAATTTTGAGTATTAACTTTATGTTATATATTGAGCACATTAACATAAATAAAACAATATTTAATGCATATTAATATGAAAGAGGGTAGATCTTTGTTTGTTTGTTTCTGTTTTAAAAGGTAAGTATTAGGATGTAATTTACTCACTCAACAAAAGCTTATCCAAAAGGATTATGAGAAATTTCATGATACAAAACTATATCTCACTGATTAAAAATTTTGCAAAACATAAGATGTAAAGGGAGGAGCATTATCCATCTTTAAACAAATAAGGTCTTTAGGAGCAGGGTTACTTTCCATGCTCTCTGCTGAAACTGACTTGACTATTTTTTTTTCTTTAGATTAAATTCTGTTAGTAAACTTTTTTTCTTTTGTTTTGTGTTTCGCAATAATGCATTAATAACCGTAAATATTTTGAAGTGAATAACTCCCTATACTTCTACTTTATAAGTTGTTTTCTATATTTCCTATTTTTCTATTTTGATTAATGATTTAATTTCTGGATCATTGCTTTTTATTGTGGCATGCTTGGATTCTTTTCACACTTCCATATATATATATATATATATATATATATATATATATATATATTTTTTTTTTTTTTTTTTTTTTTTTT
>NW_026005359.1:219327-275020 GCF_001458135.2 Marmota marmota marmota | reverse complement strand
ACTCACACTGGGGAGAAGCCCTACAAATGTAAAGATTGTGACAAAGCTTTCAGTCAAAACTCAAACCTTATTTGCCACAGAAGAACTCACACTGGAGAGAAGCCCTACAAATGTAAAGAATGTGGCAAAGCTTTCAGTCGAAAATCACAACTTATTTGCCACAGCAAAACTCACGCTTGAGAGAAGCCTCACAAATGCAAAGTATGTGACAAAGTTTTTACTCAAATATCAACCCTTATTTGCCACAGTAGAATTCACACTCAAGAGAAGCCCTACAAATGTAGGGAATGTGGCAAAGCTTTTAGCAATAAAACAGCCCTTATTCACCACAGAAGAACTCACACTGGAGAATAGCCCTACAAATATGAATAATGTGGCAAAACTTTTAATAATAAATAAAACTTTATTCACCACAACAAAAGACACCCTGATGAACATGAAATGTGAATAAAGTGATAATATTTTAAAGAAAAACTAAATCTTATTAACAACAGAATTTATACAGAAAAGAACCCGTACAAATGGAAACAATGCAGCAAAGCTTTTAATAAGAAATCAATTCTTTTTCACCACTAGGCTATTTATTCTGGAAAGAAGACATAAATGTAGAGAATGTAGAAACATTTTAAATTATATATCATACATTAGTAGACATCAGAGAAAACACACTGGAGAAAAGCTCTACAAATGAGACCATTGTACCATTCTTCTGAGAAGGGGTCAACATTTAACCCTCACCACAATAACCACAGCAGAGAGAAAGTTTTGAAATGTGAAAATTGACAATGTCTCAAAAATTTATTCACCAATACAGAGCACCTGTTGATACATACTGGTTAGAGAGAATACAAATGGGAAAAAAACGTTTCATAGACACATATTTCTTAAACACTACTGATTTTTGGAGAAATAGTTGTGCTCAGAAACACTAAATCATTAAATAATATTTCCAAAAATTATTCAAATTTTAAATTCATTGAACATGTGAAAACTTATACTAGTAGTGAACACTGAAAAAAATGTATGCCTTATATTACAATGAAACATTAATAATAAACACCTTGACAAATGTGAGAGTATAGTAAAGTCATTATCTATACATTACATCTTGATGTATATGAGGATCAATAAAAGACAGAAGTCATTTAAATGTGGAAAAGAAGTAGTTGTCTTTAACTTTTTCTTAAATTTATTAAGCATGATCAAGTCATTTGGTAGAAATATAAGTTATAAATATCTTACATGTATAGTGCAGAAACCTCATCTTTGAAAGCATATAATTTTTTTTCTAAATCAAAAATTATTATTTTTACTTTTGAATCCTGCAGAAAAGAATTATATGAAATCTATTTTTTATGTTTAACACTGAATTGTAATATTTAAAACATTATTTTTTTTAAGTTTATATTTAGGGATTTTTAAACACTCAGCCACAATCCTAAGCCCTCTCCCCGATTTTTCAAATTTTGAGACTGTCTTTCTAAATTTCTTGAAACCACATTAAGTTGATGAAGCTGAATTTAAACTTCTGAAACTTCTCAGCTTTCCAGTTTGCTTGGACTAGAAGCATGGACCATCATGCCCAGCTTATAGTGCATTTTTTTTTATCTTATGTATTCCATATATCCTTATAACTGAGTATTTCTTTATATGTTAACACTCATGTATTTCATCCAGCTGTTAAATGACAGTCCTCACAGTATTCCACTTGACTAAATGTTTTATGTAACAGTAAAATATACTATTGAGTAAATAGTACTCTAGCATCTCTTAGTACTTTTACACATTTTAATAAAACTTAATGTGGAATATAATTTGCATAAGTCAGAACATTATAATTTTTTTTTCTGTTTGTATTTATGGTGAAATTAAGAGTTATAAGAAGAAAATAGATATAAGATAATAAGCTCCAGATTTTCATATCTGGAATTACAAATTTTAACATTTTAACTTTTTAACATTTTAACATTTCCTAATGTTTTGAATAGACTGAATTTACACAAACTTAAAAGAAGCTCTTGTAGGAGAGAAGAGCTTTATATTTCTTGTGTGTGCATAATGGCCTTCCAGACTTCAGCCTCATTGGAAACATTTCATTTTTATGTGAATGAGGTCAGTGATCAGTGTTTTCATTTACATTAGTAAATTCTGACGTCACTGTTGTTCTATAAGTAGTGTTATTTCAGGGCAGGAATCAGAGAAATGGATCTGGAGTCAAAGTTGAGTGAGGCCTTATACTTATGACAAAATCATCAATGAGTTATGTTTCATAGTCTTATTTTCTGTGGATCAAGTAGTAAGAGGCAGACTGAGAAGATTGTATGTAAAGATTAAATTTTTTTATCATAAAATGTTGGCTTACCAGTTACAATAGGGCAAAGGCTTCTTCTACATGGAATCCATACAAAAATAATATTGAATATCATTCACAATTTTATTAATATTATATATAATTCATGAAGAACTGAGTTTACAACAATATATGGCTAAGAACAAGGTTTGGGGACATTGTACAATCTCCAATATAGACATATTTATACCAATTTAATTATATATGAAACTACACTAAATGACAAGAAAAATCAATTGGATAAACACACAACAATATACAAATAAAAACTTTTAAAGACTTAAGCAATAGACCAATAGTGGATGAAGTGTGGCTTCCAAATGCTAGGGGAAAAATGGACATATAATCAGAGGTAATTAAAGAAAGATAAGTTACCCACTTTGAGCTAGAATAGCATTTGGAAGAAAAAGAGTCACAAACTTAGCAAAGATTATTCACTTCCATTTGTATACTTTTTAATGTATTCTAAAAGATTTCTCCATGTTTTATTTCAGTCAAATAGGCAAACAATCCAGAAAGTTAAAAAAGACAAGTATTGCTCCTCTGGTTTTAAAAGCAAGAAAAAAACATAGAGATTCATTGAGCTTTACTAAACAGAATCAATTCCACATATTTGAGTCCCAAAGTAAATGGCAATACATTAACCTAAGCACTATGAGGAATATAAGGAATACAAGATATCACCTTTGAAATATAAAAAACAAAAATAAGAATCATAAATGTGAAGTCATTACCATCTAAACTATACCAGGGCTTTTAAAATGTAATCTTAGATGTTCTGCTCACTCTCATACTAAGAGGCCTTAGACTCAAAGACATTTAATCTTGTTGTTTTAGTCTGTTTTATAACACTGTAGAAAAATACCAGAACCAGGCCAATGTACAAAAAGAGATAAAATGCATAAAAATATTTTCTGAGGGGCTGGGGTTGTGGCTCAGTGGTAGAGTGCTCACCTAGCACATGCAAGGAGCTGGGTTCAATACTCAGCACCACAAAAAATAAATAAATAAATAAAATACAGATATTGTGTCCAACTACAACTAATAAATAAATAAATAAAATTTTGAGTACATAGTTCTGAAGATTTAAATGCATTGTACCAGAATCTTCTCAGCTCCTGTGACAGCCCCTTCACCTTTGTTACACATGAGATGGCATTATGGTAAGGGCTCATTTGAGAATTAGAGGGGAGACAATGAGACAGGAACTCAGAAAGATTCAGAGAAAAGTCTTGTTCTTTTTGTAACAATCTGCTTTAATAGGAACTATCGTGTGTCCCATGAAAATTACATTAACCCTTTTCAACGGCATCTCCCACAATGATCTAACCACAATCTACTAGATCTCACTTCTTAAAACATTCCACTAGTTTTCCAAATCTCTCCCTTTGAAAACTAAGTTCCCAACACATGAGCATTTTGGGGACATACTCAAATCATAATGAAAGTAATATGAAAGAGACAATGGTAAAAATGAGACATATAATGTCATTTCTTAGGAGTTATAAAGATTCTAGATACTACAATAAAATTCTTTAGAATATAGAAATTATTTTAGGTGGAGATTTTATTTTAAATGCAATAGGAAATTTAATTAAACTACTTCTTGAAGAATGAATGAATTTTAATCGGACAAGACTAATGGGCTAGGTATATTAAAAGAAGGGAAAATTCTGTTCAAAAACTCAATGGATGTTTAGTAAACCATGCCTAGGTATATAAAGAAAATGGTGGGATTTCTGAATATGCTGTATCAAGCCAAAAGTTTACTGGCTAAAATTTGGTGGCTCTCAAAACCAGAGCAAATATTCATATGAAAAATGCAGGGGAAATCAGTCTCAAGCTCTTCTTACTTAAAATAACTGCTTCCAAAGACTACATGATGCTTAATATATCTCAAGAGTATTATCTTTCTTTAAATTTCAGTTTTTAGATTTTTATATAGTTACTGCACCATTTCCTGGCCAGATCAATATTTTCTTGAACTTCTTCATATAGTAATATATACACAATCTCACATATATTTGTTTCTAGATTGTCATGGATCCCTCCTAGTAAATTCTGAGATATGTGAGAGGTTTAACAATCATATAAATTTGGTTATGAAAAATAACCCTTGTTGTAGATGGGACGTAAAAAGAGAAAAGATGCAAAAGTCCTCCTCCAAACTTGTGCTGATACTACATAAGGTTATTTCAATGATGTATGGTTTGGGGTAGGGAAGCAACTTTTCTTATACACTAAAACACAAAGTTCATCAAATATGGTTGTTACAGACTTTTTGGGAACACAAAAATTTATCTTAGTAATTTCTACATTGAAAAACTATTGTTACCTTTTAACAAAACTATTCATTGAAATAAATCTGAAATAGTTCTTTAATATTGCAGAACAGAAAATTGGAGGCATTATTCACTGAATGCCAATATTTTCCAATAACACCTATAGGGGTACTTAACAAAATGGATAGATAATTAAAGTAAAGAGTGAAATAATACCCAGAAACAACTAATTATAGTAAAAATTATTATTATCTTATTTCAAATACTAGTACACTCTTTTGCTTTTTTTTCCCCAAAGTTAATTTTTCTAAACTTTTGGTATGATATTTCACTTCATTTATATAACATGATAAATAGTATGTTTTTTTCATATGCACTCTCTGATGCATCCCAAATATATTTGCATACCCCAACCTTAGCAGTTTTCTATACACATTATTCATTAGAGAAACAGTAGTTACTTATGAAATCTACATTGCTCTTTTTTTGAAATATCTGAAATAATTAGGATGAACTTAGTTCTAATTAGCATATAGAAAATTCCTGATAAATATTTGTGAAAAGGATGAAGAAATAATAAGAACATTTATATAATCTGTACAATATGGTATGTGGTATTTCATGTTTTTAGCTACAACTTATTGAATAATATAACAATCTTACTATGTGGGTAAGATGTGGGTATGATGAACAAATAATAATAAAAATTGCATGCTGCATTGTTAGTAATTCACCAAACAATTTTTTCAAAAACAGAACTCTGTTGTGTGGTTTTTATCAACTATTATATTATGAATGAGTGAAGTTAAGTAAATGAATAATTGGAACTACATACTTGCTTAGGGTGCCTATAATTCATTGTTAAAAAAAACTTTAGCTATATAAAATTTTAATACTGTATCTCACATTGTGACTTAATGGAATTTTGATTAAATGTGCATTAATAATGCAGAAGTCTTTCATTGAATCTTATATAAGTTTATGAAATAAACATGCTATATGTAATTTCCTCAATTCTAAGTGTCTTATGTTTTAAGAAACTATATGGACAATTCAAATTAAAGTTAACATACTAATATCAATAGCAGAAGTACCACAGGAAAAATGAAAACAAAGAATTGGGAGATTCCACCATTATAGATGTAATTTTCTCAACATCTTTTCAATGTACCTAACCCAGTATTGATACCAAAATTAATGAGCAACCTCTTCTTGTGCTGAGTGTGAATGATGCTATTATATAAAATGAAAACAATTGCAAATGTTTCAGAGATGCATTTTACAACAGTATCTCACTGGGTTTAACCACAGCAAATAGCTTCTCAGTGTTCAAATGAGTAAAAATTTAAAAAAAAAATTCAAGTAAAATCCATGTTAAACAATAAAAACTATTTTTTCATAAGGAAACTGTCAATTTTTTTTAGAGAGAGAGAGAGAATTTTTTAATATTTATTTTTTAGTTTGTTTTCAGCTGACACAACATCTTTGTTTGTATGTGATGCTGAGGATTGAACCCGGGCAACACGCATGCCAGGCGAGCACACTACCGCTTGAGCCACATCCCCAGCACCCTGTCAATGTTTTTTGAAACAACATGACAATAAACTGTGTCCTATGACATAAAGGAAAGCAACAATTCTTCATTTTATTCTTTGAATATGCCAAGTATTCTTTGGAAAAATGCCACATATATAGTTTTAATTTCACAGGGATGAATTATATCTGATTTTCTCTAAATTGCTAATTATTTAATATAAATTTGTTGAGAAATTATTTCTGCATGTGCTGATTAGTGAAATATAGTAAGAAATGGAAGTCATTTAAAGCTCTATGATTTGCAATCTCAGAATGGTAGGAGGAAGCTGTATATAATCATGAGAAGCAGTGACAATTCAACTGAACACAGAATCTTGTGTGAAAAGCTGCAGGTATCTGAGACATCATATAAAAAGTTAGGTTAAAGATGATTCCTTTTTTTTTTGTGTGTGTGTGTGTGTGTGTGTTTGTGTGTGTTTTGTTTTGTTCTAAGAGTGTGGCTATTCCTTGTTCACCTGAACTCAGCAAGGAAACTGTTATTTTGATGGAGTATCAGTGTCTGACCCACATTAAAAACAGACAAATGTTAAAAAAAATTAAAAAAGCCTAATTACAAAAGAAAAATATTTTGCTGCTATCTCCCTCCACATTTTGTTCTTTAAAGTATATTTTTTAAGTTTTTGATTTTTTTTTTTTTTGATTCTGAAATGTAGAGAGTAAAACAGCTTCTGCATGATTATCTGGGAAGCTGAGAGGCTGGAGCAGGGCTGGGAAAGCAGAGAGAAAGGGGTGTTTTCCTTACATACTAGAGGCCAACTATAACTAAAAAGATACAAAAATCAATAAGTGTTTGTAAACAGGGAAATGACACAAATTATCAAGTTATTATCACTTATAAAAAATTCATATAATCAAAAAAATAGAGAAATCATGAACAGGATTATAAAAAATAAATGTAAATTTTATATTTAGAAGTTTATTGGTGATACATAAAAATTAAAGATGAATTTTATATTTTGATATTAAATGGAAGGCAGAGAGATATGCAAGTCATATAGTACTTCAAGAACCTTACTTCAGTTACAAAAGTATAATAAATTGATAGCTTCTACTTATTTTACTCTCTATCTTTCTTAGCATTTCACCTGCAGTCACACTTGTAGAATGTGACAAATAACTAAGTAAATAACTAACCAAGAAGATAGTCACTGAACTTACATTCTTTCTCAGAAAACACCAATCAATTGCAGAGCAAAAAAAAGTGATACAACACCTCTTCACTTCCTTCTTTGGGAAAAGGTCCCTTTTGTGAATCAGATAGAAGAGAAATTTGGCCAATCTTTATTAAAATGTTACCAGAAATAAATATGAGTTAGCTTCATTTAGAAATAAAATAAAGTAACACCATTGTACAGAATCTTTCACGGTTAGCCTTGAAAAAAAAAAAACTGTTTCCAAAGAGCAGAATACTTTGCAGCACACTTAATCCTGAATTTCATGTGGAAAAAGAAGTTACCTTAGGTAAGAAAGTACATAAACTTATAGGAAGAAATAAAGACTTGGTAAAGGATGAAGAAGGAACTTTTGAAGACTACAAAATTTGGGGGGTACAGTAATCAGGATGGAACTCTGACAGAGACAATGCAGTGTAAATATCATGGGATTTCATGCTATCATATACCAAAGCACATACATCATGGATATTATACAAAACAACCAAGTTGACAACTTGACTTGGCTAGTTGTTTTATCCAGCCTCAGATGATGCACAGGATGAATGAGGACTGAGTACCATAGTGGTTTCCAGTCACTGCATTTTATCTATCAAATGCTTCTTCCATATATCCAGCCAGCTAGGAAGAGAGGTCTAGCTCTAGGTTCTTGTTACAGCATCATTCTTTTCATCATTCTCTCATAATAAATTAACAAGTGGACCTCTTTTAACCCAGAAATAATTTTAACCAGAAAAACCCAAACATTTCTTTTTTACATTTTGCTTTTACAGACAATAAATACTAAGCAAGCACCACTAATAAAGTGCCAATAGATCATGCCTAAAATGGAATTAGACCACAATTAACCAAAATAAAGATATTACTATTGGTCTATGACCATGGTATCCATTGTATTGTCATCTACAAAAGAAACAAAAAGCTGCTGGCCTGGTAAAATTCTGGAACAGTTGATGGAGTTGCTAACACTTCTTAAATTTCACATCATTATATCAGGTTGTGCTACCAAGAGATGACTACATAGATCAGGAACTGGAGTGTCGAAGAATCTTCACTCTTGATCACTCCCATTAACCCACTTGGCAATTATATTTTCTTATACCATGCCTCTGCATCCTCCAGTTTTAGAAATCCTAATTATTTAAGAGGAAACTTTCCCAACAGAATGTCTAACAAAATTCCAAGTAAAATTTAAACTGCACATGAGGACTCTAAATTCTTTGTACTAAGAAAACAGAAAGCAAGAGGAGAAATTATAATCCTAGCTAGGTCAATTCACTCTCATTACCAGAAGCACATTGATTTCATGTTGCAATGGAGGTAAAAATCAAATGACTCAATCTGAAAACAGATGATCCAATTCTCTAATTTGTAATACTCCCTTGCCCTACAGGAATTGTAAAAGGACCAGTATAGTAGTTTTTTCTTGAGAAAATTATGGTGAGGAGGCTCAAATGATTTGGGGATGAGTATGAGTTTCACTCAATGAGCTAAGTTATAGATACCAAAAGAAGTACATTTAGGCAATTTAAATCAACAGCAGAAGAGCCACAAGATGAACATTAATTTGACATTCAGTCAACACAGCTGTCAAAACTGTAATTAATTGTACTGTTTTTCCTTCTTATAAGTTTTCCTCAGGAATAGAGTCTCATCAGTACCAGAAACTAAGTACAAAACTTAGAATTAAAAGTGAATTTTTGTGGTGTCACTATAGGGAAGTGTGCTTTATGGCATCATTGGGACTGAAGGATTCATTTCCCAGACAATTGCTGAAAGTGGTCTTATCAAAATATTTTCATCAGTAGAAGAGATTTTTTCTGGCTATGACCTTTCAAGGCTTCCTACATTCAAGACTGTTTGAGACTCATGTAAATCACACTACATGTCTCAAGTAGGAACAAATATGAGAGTGAAAAACAGTTCCAAAATGTCACTTTGAGTAAGCAGAAGGCTCCTTTGAGATTAGAATTCAACACCAGATTCTGTGTGCCCAAACGTGCTTCCTTCCCTTTATTTCCATTGTGCTGATCTGAAGCACACTCACTTATGGACTTCCAAGATGCCTAGTCATGATCTTAATCTACCTCCTGGGAAGCCCTAATTAGGACTCAAATGCATCCTTCATCTACTTCCAGACTCTCTGTTTTCCAGAAGTACTTTGAAGTCTTTTGTCACTGGAGATCACCTCCTCTTTTCATTGTGGATGTTTATCTTATTTTATGCTTCTCTTTGACTGTTACTTTAATTCATTGTGAGTAAAATTGACTTGCATATTTGAAGATCCATATCTCTAAGTAAAATAGTTAGCTTAGTTTATGGGCTTATAATACACAATCAAAAAAGTTGAATGCATTTTAATATTAATTTAGATCCATTATTAAAATTGGAGGAAATAAAATAGCCTTTATAAGGATGTAATTCTGCACTACAAAATTATCATTGTATTTCACAAAGGATAAGAATTTTGGAAAATAACATGGCACCAAGAAAGAGAATCACTATTTTTTTTATATAGATGTGCTTGAAAGAGAATAATAATGTCACCATAAATTGATGATTTAAAACAAAAAGTTTTATGACCAAGTTCTGTTTATTTTTGGCAAAATATATTTGAAAAAAAAATACCAAATCCATGAATCTCCTCAAAATACTATGAAGATACAGTGAATAGCATTTCTACATGAATCATGTAATTTTTATGATATTATGTAAATTTTCTAGACATAGATGTAGAAGTTAAATACATTAATATTCTCTCTCAAGGCACATTTATTTTGAAGCATAATCCAATAAATCTGAAAATACAATAGAATTTTACTTATTATACACAGATCCATACCTCAAAAATGACCAAATACCTGGAAATAATTTCTTTGGTATAATATATCTTCTACCTTTTAAATGACAAAGAATTTTTAAATTTTAAGTAAAATTCTCCTGTGGGCTCAAAATTCACCATATAACTATGGTACTAATACAATTAGTGATGGATGTTACAAGAAAGATTCTTAGTACTTTTAAGAGAGTTGTTTAAAATGAAACACTAGATCAACACATGATTTTTCAAACAAATTATAACAATGCATGCACAGCAATAAATTTGGAATAAAGAAGGTATAGACATTTATTAGCTACAGGACTTTGAAACCACATGCTTTGGACCTAAAAGACAATTGTTTTGCTTTGTGATTACAGCATTTTCCATAGCTGTGTGACAAGTTTTAGGTCCATGTTTTTATTTTGTGATCTCACATGATTCATTTATTCAGATGTATTAATGTAATATATGCTTATATGAGTAATTTGCAATCATATGCCTCTTTCTAATTATAGATTTTTTTTAGAAATTCTTAATAATCACACCATTTCTAAAATAGACAGCAATTAACATGCAAGCTAGAAAATGCACAGTGGCTTCAGGAACTCCTCATCCCAGAGTCTATTGACCATCAAAGAGTTGATGGTCTATAAAATTAATTGTTTCATAAAGTTAAGATCTATTGAATCTTTTCTTGACATTCAAGATGGTCAATGTGAAGGTGCAATGTTTAAGATTGTATGTTCCTTGAATATTATATGAAATAACCAAGGAAAGAAGACAAAGTGACCAGATAAGGTTTAGCATTTATAGATTTATATTTTAAAAAAAAATCTTCTATGATGTATTCTCAATTGAAAACTGATATTTTAAGACTATGTTCTACACTGCATGTTTTCACTTAAGTCTTGTCTGTAATGTTTGGTAAAACATCAAAATAGTCATATGAAAAGTAGGCACTTTGCCTATTGCGTTTAACCACAATTATCATTTTGGGACTGTCCATACTAATTGAATGGACAAGTGTATAACATGTCATATTTTAGGGAAAATGCCTTGTATGGTGTAATAATTATTATTACGCCTGTCTTATCCATGACAGTAATCCAGTAGATAATATCTCCTTCTAAGAATATAATGTTGTATATAAGATTAATTTTATAGAATATTTTAAATGTAGTCTCCAAGGCAAATTTTTATTTAATATGACCAATTCTTCCATTTTAAGAAAGAGAGCTGTGTTAGAGCAGTTATGTAATCCTAACAAAGGAAAAAAAAGTTGAATTTCTAAAGGGTTTCCTTGTTCCCTGGAGAGAGTTCATGTCCTTCTCCTTCTTTCCTTTCTTCCCTTCATCCTTTCTTCCTTCCTTCCTTCATTCCTTCTTTTCTTCCTTCCTCCTCTCCTTCCTACCTTCCTTCCCTCCTTCCTTCCTTCCTTACAGCTCTGCCTCACACAAACACACAGTGTCTCTGTCTCACTCCTCCCTGCCAAAACTCCCCTGCCTTCCCTGGCTTCCTTCTTTAGAGTCTCCTGCACTGAATGGGGAAGACAAGTCCCATCTTGGGAAGGTTACTCTCATCTCCCTCTATGCTCTCTGAATGATCCCACCTAAATCACCAATTGCTGTTAAAATGCTTCCAACACTTTTAATATGCTTAACTCATTATGAGAGAGACAATAAAATTGTGTAATTAGTAAGATACAGATGTATGTTTGGTACTATTCACAGACAACTGTAGCCTGGGTTGAACATACAAACATAGGCACACACCTGCAGATATTGCTGGGTGCATTTTAACTATTGTAATGTCTAATATTTTAGGAAGACTAGCTCTGCACAGAACCCCATGTAGAAATGCCAGAGAAGGGCTTGTTTTGCTTCAGAGCCTATTATTTCTTGGAGCACCACCATGGAGTGGAGGAAAGAGTGGTATGTGATTAGCACAGAACTGACTTTGTAAGATGTCACCCTTAGCAGCAGACAGGGCCAAGGACATGTGTTTATCATGCGGTCACGGCTGCCCACAACTCCAAAGGGAGTGAGCATGGTGGCCCCTTCTCTCCTGCCCTGGCTGGAACCAGGACACTGACCTGCAGTTCTGCATGTCGGCACAGCCTGCTGTCTCTTTCTTCTTGCACCACTGGGTCCCTTTGAGAAGCAACATCTCTGTGTGGAATGGTGCTTTTTTGTTCTCAGTGAAAAACTCTAATCTTTTTTCCTATTTCTCTCACTTCCCAAGCTCAATTTCTTAGAATGTGGGATTCAGAAATATACACCTATATCATTTTCCCAAGAAACGCTGGAAGGAAATCCCCAGGTTAAAGCTAGTATCATTATAAATAGCTATTGCTTTGACCTAGCCAGGAATTATTTTTCCTACTTTTGAAAGACAAACCATGGATTTTGCTTGTGGAACTTTCCCTGTTATGGTCTTTCAGGGTCAGCCATGGTGCCTGCTTCTCCATGTCCTTTTCCTGTCCTACTCCTGGCTTCGTCCTGATTCAGGGGTATGTGCACAGTGCCACAGCTGACAAGTCAGAGCCACTGACCTCTCACTAACTGAGGGCACAAAATTGCAGCTAAGGTGCCCAAGATGGAGTCAGAGAATTGGGTCTTTTAATCAGCACCATTAAGGTTCCAGAGCCTTCCTTCCTTTGTCTCCAGTCTTCCCAAACCCAATGTGGTAACATTTCAGCAAGTTATTAGTTTTGCTTGTTTTATTTATTTATGTATCCTTGGAACCAAGAAAAACCTGATCTAATGACCATATATATGTATGTAAGTATGAAGGAATATAAATGCATGTGCATGTATGTATATGCATGTGTGTATATAGATCTATATAATAAATACATATCCTTTTATATATTTTACATTTATGCTAATTATATAATTTCATTTACACATTTACACATAAAAATATCTTAATATATTTAGTATCTATTTTCTATATTTATATGCATAAAGTGTATCTTTTCATCAGTGGCCCACATCGTGCTGCTTCAGACATTGGGCCAGCTGTCTCTTGCTTTGGGGCTTGCACCTTCTTTCTTCCTATTTATTTGCATGCGTCCTGGAACTAACTTATCTTACCAACAAAATCATTACATTAGATGCCCTGTGTTTTAGTATGGGACTTCACAGGGACTCAAAAACATCCATCAAACCACAGAGCTTTGGCATAAATTCAGTTTCAGGCCAAGAGACAGCAAATTTTCCTGAGCCTTTAGAGCCTTATCATGCAGATTTTGTGTGTGTTTATGTGCGTGGTGGTGGTACACACATGAGTCACAGTTCTCCAAAGGATCAGAATCGATGTGAGTGTGGGGGAGAAAGAAGAGGACAAGGGAGGAGAAGTTCTAGGGGAGGTGAGAAGGGAGGAGAGACAGCACAAACACTGGTTCACATAAATATGCAGTTTGAGAAGAGCCACAGTCAAGCTGGAGGCTGGATGGCAGGTGGTGTGGATCAGAGGCCTGAGAGCTTCAGAGCCAGCAGTGAAGACCCCAGTCCAGATCTTCAGCCTGTGCACTCAAGGAAGGCATAGAGGGATGCAAAACTCCAGCATTCTGGATCCAAGTTGAACTTCAGTGTTTTATCAACCCAACAGGTTATAATCAGGGTAGAAAATAAATTGCTAAACAAAGAAAGTAGGAACACAATAGCAACAAGAGAAGTAGCTAAAACAGACCAGAAGTAGGCTTCTCTTTCTGGAATATTCCAGATGTGGGCACGTTGTCCAGGATGTCGGTAGCTGCCCCCCAAGAAATATGCCAAGCCCCCACATTCCTTCTGCTGCTCCCTGTTGCTCTCTGGCCCTCTAGCAAGTTTCCCACCAGCGCATGCAGGTGGCTTACACTGCTCATCCATATCACCACTCCCAGGAGGAAAAGGAGGGGAGGTACATCTGAAGAGGCCACTCAGAAGCACATTCTTGCCAGTGCTTGCCCCACAGTGATGGCTTTTCCCATGGTCTCAGTGGGCTGTGTGAAGCAATTCTAACTGGCAATGATGTGACCCCCCAAAGTAGAAAGTAGAAAATTGTCATCACCAAAAGGAGGAAAAAGCCAGTATTTACTGGAGATCAGTGACTGTTCACTGCTCCCTGGGCCATTAAGAAAGGCTGGGAGACTCCATGGTATTTCTCTTTGGGGACCACAGGTGCACACCCCAGCACCACCTGAGCTATGCCAGAGATGCCTGAAAACCGGGATATGCCCCAGACACTCTTTTAAACCGACACCAACAGTGAAATCAAGGGGAAATCATCTCCCTCTCAGCTGTGGGTTAGACACCAAACTCTGGCTTTTTGCATCTCTTTAAGGTTCTTCCTTTTATTTATCCACTTGATCAATGAGATTTCTTGTTTTGTTAGTGTAGAAATTATATGCTTTCTGAAGTGTACACAATAGAAGAAATCCTTCCTCACCCAATTTTCATTTTAAAGCACTAAACCTTGAAAAAAGAACTAAATTTCATGCCATGCATAAAAACCTCTGTGTGTGTCTACATGTGTACACCTTCAAGGATGTGCTGTGCCATACCCAGTGTTTTAGTGGGCTTTTGCATCACTGTGACCAAAATACCCAATAAGAACAACTTAAAGGAGGAGAAGTTTATTGGAGGCTCATGGGTTCAGAGGTCCTGGTCCATAGATGGCAGACTTCATTTCTCCAGGCCTGAGGTGAGGCCAGAAGATATCATGGGGAAGGATCCAGGATAAGAAATCTGCTTGGTTTATGGTGGGGTCAAGAAGCACAGAGACAGAGAGGGTGGGGAAGAAACTGCAGGAAGACCCAGCTCGTTCAGCCATGCCCTGCCTGCCAACAGCTACCACACAGTCTGTCCATTCCAACTGGGATGGACTGAGTATTTTCCAGCTCTCACAGTCCAATCACTTCACCTCTGAATATTTCTGCATTAACCCAGGAGCTTTGGAGAGACACCTCACATCCGAACCATAACACCCATCATCATATCCATCAGGGCAGAGGAAAGAGAGAAAAGGGTGTGGCCACCTGGTGATCTTGCCCCCTTGGCCCCTCCAAACCTTAGATCAGAGTTTTCTAGAGTACCTGGAACAGAGGTATCCTCATCACAAATAATGCTGTGCCCACCATCTAGCTTTAAAGCTGCCTCTGGAGGCTTTAATTCCATTGGGAATTTTTTCAGAAACTTTACATTTAAAGCCAATTTCTAAGTTCTACTTTATTTTTTTTTCCTATCAATTTGTTTAGGGGTGCCAGGGACATAAGCCAGGGCCTTGGGCATATTGGACCAGTGTCCCACCTGAGCTATGTCCCTGTGCTCAAATTCCTCTGTTTACTCTTCACAGGAAGAGTCTCCACTATCACTCTAGGTAAAACGTGGTGCAAATCCCAGAAATCTTATTTACAGAGCCCTCATGGGGTAGACACAGATGCTGGTGCCCTGGAGAGCAGCCTGGAGCTCCAGCCACTGAGCTCCCTGTCACCTGTGGCAAAAATCCATATGTCTTGTTGCAGAGTCCCTGGTCACTTTTGAGTACTGTCTGAAAATCACACTCCAGTTTCACTTTGTTTGGCCTGAGGCTCTGGGGTAGGATAAGGAGAAAGAAGCCATTAGGAAATTGTGCAGGTCCTCTCTGTCCTGTTAGTGTGTCTGGCTCTTACTCAATTTGCTCCAGAAAGCAGAAGAGCTCAGCCACCCTGGGCAGTCTCCAGGCAGGGTACTGGCATTAAAAGACTGGCCTAATGTGTGGGGTTGCAAGCAGAGCTGCTGGCCCAATGTGGTCCCAGCTGTCCCCCACCCACATCTCTTTGGTCTGGGAAGCAGATGCCATGTTAGGATGTAGTGGGATCATCACCTCTTATTAAACAAGAGACACTGGAGCTGCTGGGTATCCCTCCATAGAAGAGGCCATCTGCTGCTCTCTCTGCCTGGACCTGGGACTCAGTCTCTTGTTCTTTGCCCTCACCAGAGGTCTCTCTGAATACCCTATAGTCCCCACCTTTCCTTCTGCCATTCTCACTTCCCTGGCATGCTTGGTTTCTACCCACAGGCCTCATAAACACCCAACATCATGTATATGCATCTATCATCTCTCTCCTTTACTAGGATGCAACCCCATGGCAGCAGAGACTTGGATTGATTTTACTTGTTGCTGTCTACCTGGATCCCAGGAAAGTTTCTGGCATGCAGTAGGTGGGCAATAAAAATAAATGAGCTGCTTAATGAATTATGAGATTGTTGTGAAAAAGAGAGGGAGATGTGTCTGTCAAGTATTTCACAGGGTACCAGGCCTGTGGCAGGTCCTCCATACAAATTAGCTATTTGTATTGCTGTCAACAGACTCCCAGGGAAAGACTGAGATGGTGACTCCACTCAAACCTTCGCTCTGTAGGATGCCTCCTAGGTTAGAACAGAGATGCACATGCCACCCAAGGCATTTTATTTCTAAGATCAGCACATGGAGTGGAAAACTAAACACAGTTTGAATTACAAATTGCTGTGGTTCCAATGTGTCCCACAAGTTTCATGTACAGGGAACTTGGTGACCATTTTCACAGTGTTCAGAGGCATGGCCTTTGAGAAACAGAGCCCTCATGCATGGAATAATCCATTCCTGAATTAGTGGATGAAACAATTTTTGAATTAATGGTTTAATGGGTTAGTCTTGGAGTGAGCTCTCTCTAGCACCTGTCTTGCCTGGGAAGCCATCTGCCATGTTGTGTTGTGGCCAGAGATGGACCAGATACCAAACCTTGGAATTTCTGGCCCCTCAAACTCTGAGATAAATCAACTACTGTTCTCTATAAAGTGCTCAGACTGTGGTATTCAGTTAGGGCTGCAAAAAACCAAATCAGTCATGCTTGAATAGTCTTTAAGAAGAACTTACTGTGAAGACTCACCTGATAGTTTTCTCTAATACCAGCCCAGGTGTTCCTCCATATTAAGAGACTGCTTGTTCTTCTGTTGAGAAACAGATGGAGCAGTGGGCTTGTGATAGGGACACAGATGTACCAAAAGTGGTGACAATAGTTGAAGCCATTATCATGGTTATTGTGGTCTGTTTAAGTATCAGAATGGTTCTCAGTTGGGCAAAATGTGGTCTGGGACCCATCGTGTGAGATGAGCAGTCTGTGTTTTCTAAGGCACTTTGGTTGGTGTGCTCTCATAGATGTCAGGCCCAGTGGCCCTGGTGGCTTCACTAGTGCTCATTCTGCCTGGTGTGTCCCTCTCCATCTTCCCTACCCTTTCTATTTTCTTCCACACATGTGGTTAAAGTGCTTGTGCTTGTGGAGTCATAGAAGTGACATGAGACTGTCCTGCTCCAATTGTTCCCCAGCTGGAAGAATCTTTAATGCCTTCCTATCCAACCTTCCTGTTTTGCACCAGGTCTGAAAGGAAAGCAAAGGTGGCCTGTCTCTAGCATGAAGTTAAAAAGCTCAAGAACTAAAACCCAGCAGTGTGGCCCTCTGGTCCAGTGACTTTTCTGACCCTTACTCAGCTGCCTTCCAAGTCTCCAAAGTCACACTGTCATTCTCCTGTCTTCTTTTCCTGCTCCTAAAGCCAGAGAAGAGGATTGTGTCCTTCAGTCCCCCTACTCTGAGTGTAGGACCCAAGCATCCTCTGAGGAAGGTAGTGCTGTCCTCCACTCTGGCCCTGCCTCAGTCTCCACCCCAGTGCTTCCCCAGGAGTGGCTAGATTTCCTCATGGCCTGCAGGAACTGCCACACTGCTCTGTCAAGGAACCATTGTTCCCCTTTCCCATCCTCCAGCAGCCACCATCATGCTTGGTAGGGAACATCACCCTGGAAGCCCCTGTCATGGGAATAAGGACAACACAGGCCATGGGAGTCTCCTATTTTCTTTTGGAGTGGGGTTGAGCAAGGGCAGCTTCCTCAGAGACCAGGAAACACATCCAGACAGACAGCACAAGTGCGTTAGAAGGAGGACTCTTGAGACTCCAGCCATGTAAACACAAGTGCATTTTTGAAATAATAAGCACTCACATGGTAGATGGTAGATGATTGCAGTAGATTAGATTTTGGTAAATTAGATTGTGCCTAGGAATGGCCTCATATCACAGAGTTGCCCAGAGGAGGCTTCTCACTGGGTGAGACATAACACAAAGCAACAGTGTGTTGCTGGAGAGCCAGCAGAGTTCTAGAAAATGTCTGACCACTGATGAATTGGATTCTGCTTTTGTGTTTAGATTGGGACCATTTGACCACTTTCCCAGTCTTTCAAGCACAAATCCACCAAGGCCACCACCATCCACCTCACATTCACAACTGCCACATGCCACCCACACATATATGCATGTGTTTGTAAACACACACACACACAATCACAGACAACAAACACAAGCACTTTCTTTCCTTTTCCTCTGGTTTGGGCCTCTTCAGTCTTCTCAAGTGTTATAACCATATAGGAAATGACACTGACTAAGAAGGAGACACTGAGAAGTGAAAGCCAGTTGGAATAGGGCTGCCCATGGATTTCCCCAATGTCCATTGTGGGTGCTAGGTGTTAGTTACCCAGCATCCTCTTCCCCCCAAGTTCTCTTTCCTGGGGATCCCTTCGGATACAAGACCTCCACATTTCATTTACAGCTTCCCTGGTTCACCATGAGAGTAATTCAAGTAGGGAAGCAGGGATAAGGACAAGGGGACCTTACAAGGTTTGTATCTGTCTGAGTATTTGCCTTCTAAGGCATGAGGTGGCTGTTCTCACCACCTTGAGGTTGAAAGTAAAGTCAGTGTGGTCAGTGTGTTTCAGCAGGTCCCTCTCCAGGGTGACTGACAATGACATTTTCTGTTTTTAATGAATTTGGCTTCAGGGGTTTCTTCTCCAGCCATAATATTGGGAAACCTTGATGATAAAGAGCAGGGACACAGACAGTTGCAGGAATCCCCTGTGCATGGTTGTATAAGAGGATCATGATTGTTTGTCTTAGGAGCATTTCCAAGTGTGAGAAGCTGAGGCTCTGCCAAGATTTACTGACACCAGAGGAGACAAGTGTGACTTTCTAGTTTTCAAAATGACATGATGTAGGCACCCTTGCTTATTTCCTCCTTTTTTGGTTTCTTACTGGATTACTGCACCAAAGCAAAAGTCTACCATATATTCTCCCTGGTACCCTGCTGTCTCTGATCCAAGGCTTGGAGCCTGAGGTGTACATGATCTATGCACAAAGGTGCTGTTCTAACAGAAATAAATTAGGTCCCAACATCTGAAAGTCATTATATCTATGCATATGTGGCCATTTTGAGGAAAATCTATAAGAGGATAAAAAGCAAGATTAAACCACATCTGTTTGGGTTTAAATGACATTCTCTTTGTAGTTCAATGTGGCTTCCCTGTGTGTGTGTGTGTGTGTGTGTGTGTGTGTGTGTGTTTGTGTGTGTGTAGAAACCTGTCCAGCTTTTTTTATCTTAAATCTTTAGTCTTTATCAAAGAAGTGTTTCCATTGGCTAGCCAGTGTTATTTCTAAAAGTTAAAGTATTTAGGAAAAGGGGCTAAAGAAAAAAAATACTGTTTTCCTCTAAATTCTATCCCAGGTGTCCTTTCTGGCCTCACAGAAAACTGATACAAAAGTTTCATTGAATTCAAAACAGAAAGGATTTTCTCAACTGTATGTCATCAGAGATAAATTAGGTCCTTCAATCTTTTTCTACAAGTGACTGATTACAGTTGATGTTGATAATAAACTCAAAGCAAAAAAAAAAATACCAAAAGACACACATAATATAACAAATAAACATTTACATGAACATGTGCGCCATTGTATGGGAATGGGTTGCTTTTGAAAACTGCCATCTATCAGTAAATAATCTCATTTAACAGGGGCAGGGGTATGGATACCCCACATGGTGTTTCTTTTGGACATCTGACACCTCCATCTATTAAGAAATCACCTCTGATTACAAAATCCTCTGATTTTTTTTTGAAGAATATATAACCTGCTCTCTGGAGTTGTACTAGTTGGTTCATTAGACTGACACTCAAAAGCAAAATGAGAAGAATAAATTAATGAAATATGACCAAACAACCAGACCTTTCTAAGACCTTGCTCAGATGCTTCCGTGGAGATGTCATTTGGTCCATTTTCTAGCTGTGTTTGGCAAAGCCACCAAAAGGTTTACATGCATGCATGCATGCATGCTTGCCTACATGCACACATGCCCACCCGCATGCACGCACATGCACAAACTCACACAAACACAGGTATCGACTGTCGTTCTTACCACATGTCAACCAGCAGCAGGCAACGGGAAAGTGGATGTTGTCATCAAATAAATAAGTGTTCATTGTGGTGCCTGAAATTGGTTCTCTGTTGGACACAAGCAGGGGGTTCACTTTCTCTTTCAGAGTAGGATGTCCTAGAGCTCTTGATGCTTGGTTCATGTGCTGCCCCCTACTAGGAGGAGGCCAAAAGAATTGGTTCCACTCCTCCTCAATTTTGATGGCCATAAAACTCTGTGTTTGAAAATAAGTGACTATTAAGCCCTGGGTTTCAATGCAAAGTCCATTTCATTTTTAATTCACGTGGTGCTTATGTGCTAATTATGTCTTTCATGTGTTCAGAAGGCTCTGTGTGGGCAGTTCTGGGCTTGACCATCCTACCTGCCTCACCTCCATGATTGAGGATCCTGGCTGCTTTTGGCTCAATCTCCTGTTCACAGGCTGGGGTTGTGATGTGGCTAACATCACAATAGTACAGTGAGGATTAAATGAGAAAGGTCATGGATGTGGATCAGAGTTTGCCTGCCACAGAAGAAGGGTTCAAGAAATATTTGTAATTGCTGTGTTTGGATCTTGAGTGTATCTCCAAGGACCATGTGTTGACAGCTTTATCCTAATGTAGGAGGACCTGGGAGGGGGGTAGAGTCTGTGAAAGCTGGGGTCTGATGAGAGGCTTTAGGTCAATGGGGCATGCCCCCAAAGAAGACTTTGGGGACCTGCTGTCTTTCTCCCTTGTGATTAATCAGAAGGTGAAAGGATCTTCTCTGCCATGTTCCTGGCATGATGTGCTGCCCCCTGCTAGGGATCTGAAAGCAAGAGGTCCAACCAACAGCTGACTAAAACCTCCAAAACTCTATGCTAAACTAAATCTTTCCTCTTTGTAAGTTGATTATCTCAGGTATTTTGTTACAGGAATGGACCATTGGTTAACACAGTTAACATGATTCTTTGGAGACTGGCCTACATCTGTCTGCTTCTCACCTGATATTGCTCCATTCTATCATGTGTACTTAGGTCAGAGGCCAGGTTTCTTATCTGAACAGGAAAGTGAGAGTATCTGGTCTTTCCATCTTGAGATTTCTCACTCCATTCTCTCTCTTTCTCTTTTTTATCTCTCACTCCTGGCAAAGCCATGGTCTTTCCTTCTGGAAACTATCTCCTCTAGAGAGAGCACATGGGTGGTACCAAGTGTCAGTCAAAGACAGTTACCCTTACAATGCTCACTCAGTGGAAAAGACTGTGATGACTTGGTCATGCTGCCCTACTTGGCCCAGGGTAAAGCACCGAGCAGAGTAACAACAAGTCCTGTGTTCTTGGTCCTGGTCCTTCTGGCCTTGCCTGAGCCTGCATTCCATCACTGTGATTTCTCAGTGGCTCTTTACATACCTGCTCTTGGGGGTGATTAAAATACTGCCTTTCTTGAGCCTCCTAGCCATGGACTCCTCTCCTTGTCTTCCTTTCCCAGGTTCATCTTGCAATCACTCTTATTCAGGAACCTCTGTGGCTCCAGTTACAGCTGGGTTAGGGATGGTCAGTGTGAGTCCACTCTTCTAAACGCAGAAAGAGCATATATCAGGATGTTATTCTCTATGGAGGAAGAAAAATTTTAAATGTCTTCTGAAACACAGATAAAATTTACAGAGCTTACTGTGTGCCAGACACAGGTCTCGATGTTTTGTCCACACATATCTATCAGTCTTCTTGAAAATTCCATGAGGTGGTTCCTATTCTTCCCATTTATTAATAAGGAGTCGGTGTAAAGAAATTAACCTTGCTAAGCACATGTGGTCTGAGTGCGTACCATGGCCTAATCAATTTTCTTGCCCCTTTGTCTCTCTATGAGTTCATTGCCACCAAAACCAGCATGCTAAATGCAGAGTAGGTTTTCTGCTAAATTCCCCCAGAAGCCAATCGGGCCACTCATTACAAACTAATGTCTCTCAGGCCCAAAGTTCAGCCTTATGGCTCCCAGGTGTACCTTGGTTTTACAAGGCTTCCAGATATGTGGGGTCTCCCACTCATCCCCACAGCATGTTCTTTGATCCTCAAAACCACCATAGGATCCAAAGGTGCATAAGTACCACTTTACAGATGTGGAAAGAGCAGGAAGATTGCTGGAGCAATTAGCAAAGGCTGTGGGGTGTGTATGTGGCTGGACTGAAAAACAGACCCAGTTCTCCCAGTTTCTGAAAGCCTGCAAGAGTAACTCACAGGCCACAAAACACTGGAAAGTCACATTATTTTTTCAGCACAAATAGCCATTGAAGGTCTAAATCCTGAGCTTATAATGAAACAGTGAGAACTCCATCTTTTGTTTTTCTGCCCACATCTTGCCCAGGAGGTGACTTGAGCACAGAGTCCCACTTTTAATAAACACCGAATGATGGAAGTTGGAATTGCAATGCATATATATATATATATATATATATATATATATATATATAATTAGAGGAACCACCCTCACACCCTCATTCTTGTATTTTAGTCAATATTTAGATTTAATATATCTCAGGGCATTTGAGAGCCTTACACTTACTATTAGAATCAACTGGGACAATGTAACAGAATTAAGTCCATTGGGACTTACATGCAAGACAAATTTATAAATGTCTCAACCCTATCATACCACTTGATTTTGATTATATTGTAATTTTAATCCCTGGGTACATTGCAAACACTTTGGTCTTAACCAGATGTAATTCAACTATGGTCACTATTGGTGGTTATGGAACAATGCAACAAACCACAATGAGAAGTGACTTTTGGACATATGTGAAGTCCAGCCTTTGGCCAATGGAATGGATGATTCACAGTGCCAAACTTAGGCACCCCTTCTCCAGGATGTACAATGTGAATCATGTGGGTGAATGGTGAGAATGGCCTTAGGCTGGAGCCTAAGCAACTCCATTTTAAAAACTCCAGTTTGAAACCTGCAGTCTCACAAGGCACACCCACAGATCCCTCCAGTATGACCTCAGACAATTACTTCCCCTTACTCTGATAAACAGAGTGCATGCTCTGGCAGGCTGTACTCTCCTGATAAGAGGATAAACTGAAAAGATAAGGGTGGAGACCACCAGACCAGATGTTTCTGACCCCAGGGTAAATGATGTCCAGGAGAAATCTGGTGGTAGCTGATAAGGATTGCAAAGGGGGTCATTAAGCCCCAAAATTTAGTGTAAAAATAGAGCTAATGTACAGGGATTCAGCCAATTGAAACAAGGATGCACTCAGGCTGGAAAGCCTGGTGAGGAACTGGACTGACATCTCATTACTTGTCATCATTCTCCTTACCCTCTGTGATATCCTCATCATTCTCAAACTCTATAACCTCATCTGGACGGTGAGAGCCTCAACTTTTTCTATGACCCTCTCCTCAACAGGTCATCGACTCTATGCCAGGAAAAACCTGCCTTGGTTCTGGACCTGATTACTGTAGTCTGAGTGAGTGTGCATCTGATGGACATAAAGCCTAAGGTTTGAGACTTTTTTACTAGCATGCAGAGGGAATGTCTGTCACTAGCCTGTCATGATTAAGTGTGTTTTTAAGTTCTTAGAATAAAACTGCAAAATAATCTAGAATTTTTTTTCTGTGATTAATTAATGTGAATTGTTTGCTGTGAATTGATTATGTCTATTGCAGTGCCTAACAATAAGAATTGCTGTTTTCTTTATTAAAAACTTATAGAGTGAAATTATATTGTGTAATTTGAGTGAATAAAGCATTGAAAGGGGCAGAAGTGTGTGGACATTCTTTATTTCTCTCCCAATAGCATAAGTCACAATTTTACCCCCTCATGACAGGTTGTTATTATTTTTAAAGTATCAAATTAAGGGATTATTATCACTAAAGTTTATTTTTGTCTCCAATTCTAAATGTTGACTTTATTTTTGGTATTATATCTGTTCTTTGACTGTTATTAGGTTACAGATGATTGCTGGGAAATATTTCCTAAACTTGTACATGATGGGTTATGGGGAATATTTGGCTATGTGTTTGCTCTCAAAGCAGAAAAATTAAAATGCAGAACTTAGGATATAAGAAACACAGACAGACAGACATCACACTGGCCAGAATATACTGTCTTCGCTTCCAGGCACCCACTTGAAAGATTTTTAGTGTTTTATAAGTAATATAGTTAGTTTTTTAAAAATCTCAGTATTTAAATAATTCTCTTTGTTATTCTGTACATCACTGGAGTAACTACTGAAAAACCAGCCTCTACCTCAGAGCAAAGCCTGTCCAAAGAAGGGACATCACCTTTGTCCTTGGAAAAACCCGCAGAGCACTCCTAGGCACATTCCCACCCTGCTAAGTTGTTTATCTACAAATAACAGGAGAGATCTGCTGTGCCAGGTGTCACTGACTCAGTCAGGCTAGGTGGGGATCCATAGCAACCCTCTAGCAGCCACCAATCAGCAAGAGACAGGGAAATGCCTCTGATGCCAGATGATCCTCCCAGTAGTTTATGGTGGTTGATAACATGTTGGGAAACCATGTAGTTCAGCACATACACCCCTCTTGGCTTAAACTAATCAGTTCAAATGACCAATCACCCCTACCCAACTTGTTCCTGCCAGTGAATGTGCTAATCATGTTTTAGAGTTGTTATTTGTTTTTCCGCGGTGTGTGATGATTTGCTAAGAGAGGCTATGATGTATGTGACGTCCCTGCCTTCTCCAAAGACTGTATAAAACTGCTGCAAACCCTGGGCTCGGGGCCTCTCAGCATCACCAGTTGCTGTGTGTGCGCGCAGAGGACGGAGCTAGCTCACAATAAACACCTCTTTGCTGCTTACATCGATCTTGGGTCTCTGGTCATCTTTTGGGGGTCCTGAATTTGAGCATAACACTACATTTTTGTTTTGGTGAGAATCATGTCTGGTTTGGATATGTTATAAATGAACTAGGATTATACAGAGACTTCATAAACTTTATTTAATATATAAGGATATGAATCCAATTCATTGGAATATAATTCTAATAAAAACTGAGATCAAATAATTTTATGTTTATTGTACTGCCTGTTTCCCTTTCTGTAAGTAATTCTTATTTTTTTATATATCACTCAATTCAAAGACTTATCACAGTTATTTATACTATGTATCATAAACTGAATAAAACAACAAACTAAATATAATAGCTTTTATATGAATGATAGATAGCAAATTTTTTTCATTGCAGAATAGCAAATGTGACTGTGCAGAAACATGTATTTTAGTCTTGGCCTTATTTCATTATGGATTTAGACATAATGATATGAATTGATATACACATTTGTTTGTTGAAAATCTCAAATTTACAAGTAGTTAGTCTATATTATTTGCCCTGGTACTCACAGTCAGCTATGACACTCAGAAACTTAAAAATTACCCACTAGGGCTGGGTTTGTCGCTCAGTGGTATAGTGCTTACCTAGCACGTTTGAGACACTGCATTTGATCTTCAGTACAACATAAAAATAAAACAAAGATACTGTGTGTCCACTTACAACTAAAACATAAATGTTAAAAACAATTATCCAATAAAAGCATGTGAACTCATGGCAGAATATAGAGGATCCTCAGGGAGACTCCCATGACAGTTGTACTTATTGCTTCAAGTCTTCAATTCTATGACATTTTCAGTGTTGGTCAGTAAATCAGTGACAGTACCAGTAAGACCATGTCTTGGCAAAATAGGAATCAGCATAATTCCAAAAGAGTGAGGAGGGATGGAAAAGGGAGGAACTGAGCAACAAGATTGACCAAATGATGCCTGTACATATATGAATAACCCCCATTAAATCCACCTCCATGTATATCTATATAGCACCAATATGATAAAATAATAAGTAAATGGAAGGAAGACAAATAAGGGGCAGGGAGTAGAGGGAAGGAGGGGGAAAAAAGCAAAGTAAAAGTACTGGGTGAAAGGAAAGTGACCACAACACTCAGAGCAACCAAAAGATCTTTATTGCAGCAGTGCAACAAAAAGAAAGGAAAGAAGGAAAGAGAGAGAGAGAGAAAAGAGATGAACAGGGAGAGAGCAAGAGCAAGAGAGAGACAGAGAGCACACGTAAGAAAGATAAAGAGCAAGAGAGAGAGAGCAAGAGAGAAAGAGCAAGAGAGAGAGAGCAAGAGAGAGAGGGAGCAAGAGAGAGAGAGGGAGCAAGAGTGAAAGAGCAAGAGAGAGGGGGCCTGGCAGGAGGGAGTTTTTATAGCCCAAATCTAATAGGGCCTCTGGGTCTGCAAGCTGCCTTGTTGGCCCAAGGGGGGGTTAAGTGTTCAGCCTTAAGCAGGGTTGAATGTTCAGACTTGAGGCAAACAGGTGATAAAGGACCAGATAGAGGGTGGTTTGAGTGCGTGGGCTATCTTGCATCCAACATCTGTTCAGCCTGCCCTGCAGACAACACAGTTCAGCCTGCTCTGCACCCAACACTGGGAATGAAATGAAAATGATAACAAATTATATCCCATGCATGTATGCATGGACCCTACTATTATGTATAACTAACATGCTCTAATAAGAGATTTTGAAATTAAAAAAAAAATACACATACACTGCCAATTAACTGGGACTTTCTCAACCAAAGAAAAATTTAATTGATGTATTTAGCTCCATAAAAGGTATGAAATAATTTTTAATAAATTCTGATTTTATTAAGAATATTTTTTTTGTGGGGTGAGGGTGGGGGAACAGATTAGTGGAGAAGCAGCAAGCAGCACTCAGAGAGAAGAAGAACTCCATATTTTATTTTACTCAAAAGGGTCACAAAAGTAAACAAAACTCCAATTTGTAAGCACCCATTCACACTTTCTCACAACATTTATTGGCTATCAAGCATCATAAATTTTCAAGTCTACCCAATATATGATTGTGCACAGAGTTTCTAATGGGAAACTTGTTTAGAGAATCACAGTGTGATTAGAGGAAAACTGGCCATTCTTACCAGACTTTTGATAAACATCTGCCCTTGGGCCTGAAGTTTGCACAGGTTCATTTACACTTCAAAGGGGAGTAGCCAGGCTCCCTGGAGAAATTATCTACAATCCAAAAGGAAGGGACCCACAGTTAATCAGGCTTCCTGGAGAAAGACTAAGAGATGGGAATGGAATTGACCTCTTTCCTAGGAGTAGGTTTCTCACCATAGTATTTTTACAATTTCATTTCCCAACCAAGTCTATTTTTGCCATCACAATGTAACAAATAACTTAATGGTCTAAAGACACTTTTCAATATTTTTTTCTAATACTTTAACACTTAAAAAAAAAAAAGAGCCATTAAAACGTAAATGAAAACAGGCAATGAAGTGCACTTGGGCTCCATCCCCTCAGGCTCTGGACCCTCCCTAAGAATTCTTGCTTATTCCCTGCCAGGTTCACAGAAACCATTTGAGGTCATTGTGTTAAAATGATGAGAGTCACAGCCTCAAAGAAAGTTACTTCTGTACAGTGATACTGTATAAAATAGTGAAGGAGAGAGCTGGGCTCACAGCTAGTTTCCTCTCAGCTTTCAGGACCAGGGGAAGCCCAGCCCTCATTCCTAGCTTTTTTTTTTTTTTTTTTTTTAGGATTCTCAATACAGCTTTCCAGAGTTTGCTAATTTGCATTTCCAACAACAACATATAAGTGTGCCTACCCCAATCCTCACCAGGATCTAGTATTATTTGCATTTTTTATGTTTGCCATTATAACTGAACTAAGATGAAATTTCTGTGTAGCTTTAATTATCATTAATCTGTTTACCTAAACTTTTTTTATGTATTTCTTGGCCATTTTTATTTATTCTTTTGAGAAATGACTATTTATTTCTTTTTCCCATTTGCATTGAGTTTTTTGTTACTGATGTTAAGTGTTTTGAGTTCTTCTTTTATCTGGATCTTAATATATGGTTAGAAGAGAGGCTGAAAAAGATCTCCAATTCTGTAGACTTTATTCTTACTTCTGTTTCTTTTGCTGTGAAAAAGCTTGTTACTTTAAAGTCATGACACTTATTTATTCTTAATTTTATTGCTTGAACTCTATGAGTATTTTCAAGAAAGTTGGAGCCTGTGATAATATATTGAAGAATCAGTTTTCTATGAGCCTAACCTGGCTTTTTTCACTGAATTTCATGTTCATTTTTAGAAGACCTTTATTTTGAATTGAATCACGCAGAGTAAATAGCACCTTAGATTTTGCTTTTCAAATGCTCTACAGCTTCTGCCAAATAGTTCATTGTCCATGAGTATTAAAATGCATGAAAAAGATGAAGAAAAAGAAGGCTTAGAAAAAAAAATGACTTTAAAATAGCCAAGTATTCCTCTCCCCCCTTCTTTTCTTTTTCCATTTATTTGTTTGTTTGTTTGTTTTCATTAAAGGTGAGTGAGTCCAGGAACTCATGTATCCTAGGTAGGTGCTACTCTACTGAACAACATCCCTAGTCCTTTTTATTTGGAGACATAATCTTGCTAAGTTTTCCATGCTGGTCTCAAACTTGCAATCTTTCTGCCCCACCCTCTCTATTAGGTAGATAACAGGCATTTGTCACCATGCCTGCAACCTGTCCTGTTAACATTATGCAATGAACACCTGTCACTTCCTCAGCATCTTTAGGCAGCTAGAACAGTATAGATAGTTTTGATTGGTGGCTTAGGGAAAACTTCCCCTGGATTCAGTGTGGCTGCAGATTCCTAGTGCTATGGCAAGTGGTGGGTTTGGCAGACTCTCACTACCTCTGCCCAGCATCAGCTTCAGCATAACCTAGGGTGGGATTTCAGGATGAAATTTTGGAGACTGAGATGCTCTGAATGTTAGCGACCACCAAGGCCTCTACTCATCATCACCTCCTTTCCCCTCTTGCTCCCAGCTCCAGGCACCCAGAATCTCCTCCAGATCTCACACCCCCATCAGACCCTTTCCCCATCTTTCAGATACCCTCGCCAAATCTCCACCTTTCTCCATATCTTGTTCCTCCTTCAGACTCCACCCCCACCAACCAGACCCTACCACTTTTTTAGACCCCACCTCTTCTGCTGATTCTTCCCACTCTTCTATATTCACCTTTTATTATGATATTGTCAAATTTCCAGTCCCTGTACTTCTCCCAGAACCCAGGCTTCCTCATGTTTCTACATCTACTCCAGAGAAGTTCCCTGTTTCAGGATCAAGCCTTTTTCCAGGTCCTTCCCTCCAGACCCCACCCAGATTGAGCCTATTTCTTTGTACCCTACACCCCTCCTCTGGACATGTCCCTTCCTACAGACCCCAACTCTCCCATGCCTTGCGCTCCTCTAGACTCTGCCTCTACTTCAGACCCAACTCTTTTCCAGGCCCTGGTTTTTCTAGAGACCTCTTCTCCAGATGCACCCCTCCTCCTCACTTCGCCATATCCTAGTCTCCTCCAGAATCCGCCCCTTTCCAGGCCCACCTCTCTTCCAGACCCAGGGTCCTTCTGACTCTGACTTCCCTCCAGGAGAGACCCTGCTCCAGGCACCACCCCTGCTGGGCCAGGTGGAGCAGCTGCAGGCTGTGTTGCCTCAATGTGCTAATTGGCAGTTTTTGCAGTGGTACACAAAATAATGCCTATTAAATGAACATCTATCCTGCATTGGATGATGTATCTCAGGCTTTCATATGCCTTAAATCAGATTTAAGAAAATCCCCTCTTTCTCTTTTTAAACACTTTTTTATTTATTTTTGTACCAGTGATGGAACTCAGAAATGCTTATCCACTGAGCCCCTGACTCAATGCTTTTTACTTATTTATTTATTTGTTTTTAAAATTTTGAAACAAGGCCTTGCAAATTTGATGACGCTGCCTTTGAACTCCTGATTCTCCTGCCTCAGGCTTCAAGCCACTTGATTGATTACAGATATTAAAATAAAATCAGCTGAGGTAGTGACTCAGTGGTGAAGTGCTTGCCTAGCATGTGTGAGGCACTGGGTTCAATTCTCAGCATTGCAATAAACACATAAATAAACCTAAAGTTAATCAACAGCTAGAATATATATATTTTACAAAAAAATAATATCAGAATTTGTCAAACATCAGGTACCACTCATCTCTGATCCCTGATGATCCTGTGGTCTTTTTCAGTGGGAGATCTTTTAGCATCAGTCCAGGTTTTCTATGCTAATTGGTCAGTTTATAGTTTCCTTATTTTAGAGTCATTTTCAATTTCTGTATTTACTCAGAAATTCCACATGTCCAACAGGATTCTAGTTCATCATTTATTTTCTTCTCTTTCTAGGTTCCAGCAGAATCCTGTGTACTTCTGCTGTTTTTCATCAACAACATTTTTAAAATATACTTTTAATTTACTTTATTTTTGATTGAAAGAAGTTTTTGAAAATTCTTATGGTAATATTGACTTATTTTAATTAAGATGTGCTTATTAAGACATATTTGAGGGATGGGCATGTAGCTCATGGCAAAGCACTTGCCTAACATGTGAGAGGTTCTGGGTTGAATCCCACCACCACACACCCACACAGAAGATGGCTTTGAAAGGATTCAAGCATCAGAGGTATCCACAGGTATGGTTAAAAGATCATGTACTTATACATATGCTCATAATCCATAATATGTCTTCCATATTTTGATGAAATTATTCTAAGCAAAATTTTCAAATCAGTTTTAGAAGACAGAAGCAGGATGATAGTTTTTTATTTTTTTTTAATTTTTATTTACATGTTCTAATCAGTGATGCATGACAGCAGATTGCTCCTCAGTTCATTGTACACAAATGGAGGATACTTTTTAACTTCTATGGTTGTACACAAGCTATGGTCATGACGTTCATGCAATCATACATGTACCTTGGTTAATGATATCCATCTCATTCCACCAACTTTCGTACCTAGTATTGTGATAGTTTTTATGACAACTATTATAATCCATTACACTTAACACCTCTATAGATTAAATTTTCTCAGGACTCAAACTATTACAATATGCAAGAGATAAGTCATTATCTGCATTTTGTAGTTTAAATACATTATCTAAATAATCTTAAAATTATTTTTTTCTAATTTTCAAATTTAAAAGCATATTCTTATATCTTATTAAAATCTACATTCATCAGAAAGTTAATTATTTATTGCTTACAATAAGGGGACAGGCTATCTGATAACCATTAAACTTTATTAATATCAGGAATTATAGTTGGAGAACTCTACTATGCTTCACTTCTGCTCAAAGTATCATTTAAAAATGTACCAATATTCTTTTGGTGTCAGAAGTTTGAATTTCTTCTTTGAGATTGTGTGTTTATTAGTACTTAGGGTTATTCCTCATGAAAGTTTCATGATAACATTTTATCCTAATGTTGGTGCCTTCATGTGCTTAGAAGGTAGCTTTAGAGCAGAGTTGAGTATACATACATAGTATTTTGTGGATTCATTAGAAAAGCACATACACTTTTGTATAATAGTTGTAGTTGGACACAATACCTTTATTTTATTCATTCATTTTTATTTGGTGCTGAGGATTGAATCCAGTGCCTCACAGATGCTAGGTGAGTGTTCTACCACTAATCCAGAACCCCAGCCCCAATACATATTTTTTATAATATTTAAAAGTTTATATTTTTTGAATTAGTGAAATCAGCATTTAGACATGTTAAATGTGAGCTGAACAAAGTGCAGGTAGAGTCTAATAACTTTTTGGAAGTTTGACATAAAGGCTTCTACCATATTCTACTTTTTCCATGGTTGTATGTGATCAGATATATCAGTTTCAGAATTTTTGGATTAGACCATAGGCCTTAAACATTCTAGAAAAGCACTAAACTACATATATCCCCACCCTCTTATAAAGTGTATTTTGAGACATAATATTGCTAAATTACCCAGGTAGGTCTCAAATTTGTGATTTTCATTCCTTAGCCTCCCAAGTATCTGGGATGACAGGCAAGTGTCAAAGTTTCTGGACTGTCCTAGAGAATTTATGTCAGTATCATGTTTCTAGTGTATTAATAATTTTCTAAGCTATAATAAGTCATTTTTTTTATTTCTCAAAAGTCAATAAAGCATTTTTGGTTGTTTTGGTAATATGCTATTAATGTAAACATACTTTACAATGTTACACTGGAGTTCCTTATAGTCTAGCTATGCAATTCAATGTGAGGAAAGTATTTTGATTCTGATAATGTCAACTGTATTTCAGGTCAATCATGTTTTCCAAAAAGCAGTGATTATTATTATTTTTTATTTGATTATACAAATAAGGCCATTTTTTTTGTGCTGGTAGTCAAGCATTCTTAATGCATTCTTAATGCTTCTAACTGAGCTGCATCTGCAGCTCCCTAAATCCTTTATCTATAATGAGCTCCTTGACTAGTTAGATTGATAATAAAATCAAGTTCAATTGACATTTGAATCATTCAAGAGTTACAGCGTCCTTGTGATTTTTAAAATATAAATAATTTTTTATAAGACATAAGCATCTAAGATCACTCCTGGACTGGGCTGACATTCATGCTACTCTCCTTCCACCACTTCCTTCAGAGCAGCAAGAGGAGATGAACATTTGTTTTCCATTAAACACTTCTGCTGGAAGGTGTCATTCATTGTGGTTGACAACCCTATTTATATTTTGTTTTCTTTGACAATTTGCCACAGTAGCAAATATTAGATTCTATTAGTGCTAAAGGATAGGCATAGAAACAAAATAAAGACACTTATTTGGGATAAGTGATTCAGCCAAAAGCAGCCAATTTGCCATTGTAATTAATATATATATATATATATATATCTATATATATATATATAGATATATAGATATATATATATCTATATCCATATCTATATCTATATCTATATCTATCTATCTATATATCTATATATCTATATTTATATCTATCTATATCTATCTATCTATCTATATATATATATATATAGATAGATAGATATATATATCTATATATATCTATAGATATATATATCTATATATATCTATAGATATATATATATACTGCCAGTCAGAAGACTGGGGAAGGGGTAACCTGAAAATGAATACCTAGGCCTAGTCTCCTTGTAATATATATACATTCATATATATTTTAACAAAGTCACTCTTTTAAAAAAGTTACGCCACGAATTTAATTTAAATAGAGTGTTTTTTGTTCCATTTATCAAATTCTTAGAAGGTACATCTGTGATGCAGTGACAGAAAAAATATATATATATATGATATTTACAGTCTTGAGAGTGGGAGACTCCCCTCCCCCCATTTTAGAAGGGGAAACTGAGATTCTAAGACCTTAGACAAGGTGTCCAGGAATTGATTAAAAAAAAAAAAAAACGGCACTAAAATTTGAATGCAGTAAGACTGACTTGCCACCAGTGAATCCACTCATGCCAACTTTACCAGGACCCTGGCCACACATCTGCCTTGATGGCTGCTCATCACAGATCTCCCCCTCCCTCTGAGATTGCCCTGGATGTTGGTTTTAACTTACTTCCAGCTGGATACAAAGGAATCACTCAAGAGGATGGGAGGGAAGAACAAACCATTCAGAATATTGGAGTAATTTCACGCTGTTGGAACTTGATGCTCTTTACAGAGAAGAAGGTGAAGGCCTTCACTGAGCTCCCTTGTCCCTCCACTGAGTCCTTGACCTGAATGATCTCAATATCTGCACACAGTCTAGCAAGCTAGGGCGATACTATTCTCAATTTATAGATGCAAGCACTGAGGCTCCATGGGGTGACTTTTTCCAAGATCACAAAACTAGAAAGATGACATTGGACACACAGTACATAACTTTTTGAGATTTTTTTCCACTTGGTATAATAATGCTGAATGTGTCCATAGTTATTCCTTTTTGTAATATTTGTTTTATTCATTTGTCTGTAAGGACATTTGAATTGTTTCTGGTTTGAGGCTCTCATCATGTGCAGAAGGTAGCCATGGGACATTAAAATACAGGCTTTCTGTATGAACATACACTTTGATTTATCTAATATAAATATCCAGGGGTACAATTGCTTGGTCTGATGATAAGTGCATATTTCACTTTATAAGACTCTGGCAAATTATTTTCCAGAGTAGCTGCATCATTTTACATTTCTATCAGCAATGCATGAGAGATACTTTGCCATTGCTTCACATCCTTGCCAGTGTTTAGTATGTCAATAGTTCTTACTTGAGTCATACCACAAGGTGGTTAATTATATCATGTGGCTTTATTTTGCTTTTCCAAAAGTTTTGACCATCTTTTCTTGTGCTTACCTGTCATCAGTATATCTACTTCAGTGAAGTAACTATTCATGTTTTTTGCCCTTTTTCTAATGAAAAATTTTGTTAACTTTTGAATTTTTGAAGTTCTTTATGCACCCTGGAACCAAATCCTTTGTTATATGTGTCTTTTGCAAATATTTTCTCACAGTCTATGGATATAATCTCATCTTCTTAACTACCTCTTTCATAAAACTTAAATTTACAATTTTGATAAAGACTAATATCATCTTTTTTTTTATGGAATGTGCTTTTGAGGTCATATGTAACAACTCTTAGCATAACTCTAGGTCATGAAGATTTTCTCCTGTTTTTTTGCAAAAGCTTTATAGATTTGTGGTTTACATTTATATTTATGAGCGACTATGAATTCATTTTTGTATAAAGTAGGAGACTTAATTGGTTCAAAGTTCATATTTTTGCATACAGATGAGCAATTGTATTTGCACTTTTGTTAAAAATCAGTTGGACAGGGAATGTGGTGGTACAAACTTGTAATCCCAACAAATCAGAAAGCTGAGGCAGGAGGACTGTAAGTTGAATCCAACCTCAGCAACATAGCAAGACCCTGAGCAACTTAGTGAGACTGTCTCAAGAAAAAATAAATAAAAAGGATTGGGGATGTAGTTCAATTATAAAGTGCCCCTGGGTTCAAGCTCCAGTATAAAAAAATAAAAATAAAAATTTTAATTGGGCATGCTTATTTGGGTTTATATTTTAGTTTGATTTTTTTTTTGTTCTTGTAGATGGACACACTTTTATTTATTTTTATGTATTGCTTAGGATTGAAATTAGTGCCTCATATGTGCTAGGCAAGCACTCTGTCACTGAGTCATAACCCCAGCCCCTATTTTTCAGTTCTTAATTTTGTTCCATTGATCTACGTGCATATCCCCTGCCTATATTACACCCAATCTCAGTTATTTTAAAAGTAAGATAGGCCTTAAAATAAGAGGAAGCCTGTTATAACCTCCCACTTTCTTCATCTACAATATTGTTTTAGATATTAATATTGTTAATATTGTTTTAGTTCCTTTACTTTTCCATTTAAACCTTAGAACTATATTATTTATATATTCAAAAATCAAAACCATTGCTAGGGATTTTTATAAAAGTTGTGTTAAAATATATAAGTCAATTTGGGAAGAACTGGAATCTTTATTATGTTGAGTCTCACACTTCATGAACATAATACATCTCTCTATTTATTTAGGTCTTTTTTTTATTTCATTCATCAATGATATATAATGGCCAGTGTATAGTTTCTGTATATATTTTGTTAAGTTTATGTCAGAGTAAATTTTTTTTGTGATTTTGAATAACACTGTGGTATTCTTTTTCTTCAATATTTGAGTTTCTTTAAAATTTTGTTTTTTAGATATACCTGACAGCAGAGTGTATTTTGACATACTTAGATGGAGTATAACTTATTCCAATTATGATCTCATCTTCTTAACTGGCTCTTTAATAAAATTATTTTATTCTGGGAATAGGAAATACAGTAAGTAGAATGAACCAGACATAACTTTCCTACGTTCATATATAAATATACCACCAGTGAAACCAACCACACATCATGGACAACCACAAGAATGATTTTCTTCTTGAATCTAACTTTTCCTTGCTAGTATTTGAAAAAGGAGATCTTCATACTGACCTTGCGTCTGTGACCTGGCTTTTTTTTTTTTTTTTTTTTGTCAGTTCTAGGAGTTGTGTTTTTTAGATTCCTTATTGCTCCTCCAGGAATTGCTAACTTTGCTACTAGCCTCACATGCTGCTCTCTCCAAGCCCCAGGAAAGCTGAACATCCTACACCTTCCCAGCCAGAATCCAAAGGTCAATGTACCTAGGGAGGTTAACATGGAATGCACAGACCTAGGTCTGGGCTCTTCTTTCCACCTGCAGTCAGACAGTGCAGAACTTTACATGAAGGTTTTTTCTTTTCCCCCAGAACACTGATGATCTCTTACTATGAGCAAGATGCCTGCTGAACATTAGAAAGACAAAGAAAACAGGAGAGGGCCAGCCACCAAGAATGACTTCCTCCTCCTTATGGCTGTATATTGGTCTACAGCTGTCTTGAAACTTTTGTGATCAAGCACCTTGTAAAGTTTTAAACTTTGGACAACCCTCAGGTTAGATCTAGAATGAATGAGGTTGGTGAGAATAAACAATGAAACAAAATAATAAAGAGGGCAATGAACACGTGGATATTTAAAATATGCACAATGATACTTTAAATGCCACACCAGAATTAACATGCATATTCTTAATCAAAGCCCCACAAAGCTGGATATTATTTATCTCTATTTAACATTAGGTAAGTTGAGGCACGGAGAAGCTAAAGTTCATATAGTTAGGATGGGCAGGGCCAGAATTTACACAAGCCATCTGTCTCTCAAGCCTGTGTTAAGATGTGAATTATATTCTATTACTATATTATACACATTACAGAAAAGGAAAAACTTTATAGCACAGTGAGTAATTCCACTTACTTAGAAACTGGGCATTTAGAAACTGGCCAATCCCAGGTTCACTGGATGACCTTGGGGGAGGTTACTTAACTTATCTGTGTTTCAGTTTCCTTGTCTATAATATACAGGTAGTAATAATACCTATCTCATAACCCTGTTGTAAAATTTAAACATAAAAATGGTAATTGATTCATAGTAGTTTTGCTTTTTTTATTAATACATGTCAAGTTCAAATAAAAATATGAAATTGAAAAACAAAGAGAGAAGTTCTTTATGTTTTTCTTGTCTGCATCTCAGGGGCTACTATATTTTACTTAACTCATTCTCTTTTGATAAACTATAGTCTGTCTCATTTCTGCTGTCAGGAAGAATTTGTGACTTCTCAGACAGAGTTGCTAATGTGGCTCTAAGGTGTCTTCTGAGAAGTAAAATTGCTGGATCATAAGAAATACTCATTTTAAATTTTAAAGTCTACAGCCCCATCTGTCCTGTGCAATGGCTGTATCAGTTTACATGGTCTGGGCATTTCCGTTTCTCCACACCCACAGCAACACTTGATATTGTTATACTTTAAGCTACCTCCCTTTGGGAAGGGGCAGAAGAAACAAGTAGGATACATGGTATACAGAGGAGATATTTTCTTTATGATTAATATGTCAATGTTTACAAAATAAATTCTCAATGACTAACATAATGAAAAATTAATCATAAGCATCTCTCTTCAACTGAATATCCCTATAAATATTAAATCTAATGATAGTGATATACACTGAGCAAATACATACATAAAAATGATGATTGCAAATGGACAAAAGAGATGTGAAGGACACTGGTGGGAGGTGACAATGTGGTTGATGATGATGAGGTGAATGTGGTGATGATGGCAGCTGCCACTATGTGTCAGGCACCATGCCTTGCACTTTGCAAATACAAATTCACTTACTTCTTGCAATGACTTTACAGAGATAATATTATTATTTTTATTTTACTGATGATGAAACTGAAGCACAGAGCTTAAAAATTTGCCCAAGGTCACAAGGTAAATAGAAGAGTTAGAATTTAGGCATAGGCAACCCAGCTACAGAGTCTATGTTCTTAACCAATTTTGCTACAACCACCCCCTTCCTGTTAGAGAGTTGTTGCGGGTGGCAGAGGGGTACCACACCACAAGAGAACTATCAGAGGGCCATGTGGTGTAAGACCAATGGGACAATGACATCTGTGTCTGCAGAATTGATGAAAGGGATTTAGCATGTGAATTTTATTGAAGCTGAATTTATATAATTAATGATGACAAAATTGTTAAGCTCTGGCTCCCATCCTTCTACAGAGATAGAAATTGGAACTCAGGCAGTTAACAGTTTCATCCACAGTTACAGTAAGTGTTGGAGCAAGGGTGTAAATCCTATCATTCTGCCTCCTTGCCCAGTGTGGGAGGCAGGGTGGTTCCCCAAAGATTTGTGTGCCCAAGCCCCTGGAAACTCTGAGTTACATTTCAAGGCAAAAGGGATTTTACAGATGTGATTAAAGTTAAAGACCTTAAAATGGGAAAATTATCCTAGATTTTTCTAGTGGGCCCAGAGGAATAGTTAAAAGCAGAAAACTTTCTCTGGCTGGAGTCAGAGAGATGAAGCAGCTGAGGTTAAAGTGATTCAAAGGGAGGGGCTTTCATCCTGCTCTTGCAGGAGGGTCCACTGGGAAAGCATGAAAAAGAGTGCATACAGCCTCCAGGAAGAGAGACAAGCCCCCAGCTGAAAATGAGGACCTCAGTCCTACAACCCCAAAGAACTGAATTCAGCCTACAATTTAAATGACCTCAGAGGCAAAGTCCAGCCCAGAACCTCCAGAAAGGGATGAAGCCCTGCCAGTAGCTTGAAGTCATCATTATGGAGGGCTAAGCAGAGGACCGAGTTGGGCCAGGCTATTCTAGGACTCCTTAGTGCCAGAAATGTAACATAATAAATGGATGTTTTTTTCAGCAGCTAAGATTTGTGGTAATATGTTACAGTAGCAATTGTAAACAGATACATTTGATGTTGTTGTCCACCACACTGCAGGCAACTGGTGATTGATAGGGCTTGGTCTAAAAATATCTCTTCCCCTAACCTGTCAAACTCACTGATATTTCTGCTGTCAGAGGCACAACTTGAAATGAAGGCATTTTTCTACTAAAGTATTTTTGCTAAGCTCAGACACTGAGATGAAATAAATGATGCTTTAGCAGTGAATCATGAATGACCATGCTACCAGAGGAGCTTGCCGCCATAGAATGCAGACCAGGCACATTTTGATGCAGAGTTCAGAAGTTCCAGGTAGAAAAGGTCTAGCTCTGAAAAACCAACACTCTATGCAGAGGGCAAAAGTGGGAGGGCCCTGAATGGCACGCAGGGACTAAGGGCTCATTAGTGACAGGAAAGAGTGTCTGAAGGACACTCAATAGGATAAATAAAGTACTTCTTTATTATTCCCAATAGGACTGGGAATAATGAAGAAGTACTTCTGGGATAGTGGAGAAAATGTGAGAAAAAAGGAAATGACCAATATTTAGAAATCCTACAGAGCTGGCAGAGCAAACTCAAATGTTTGCAATGTGAAATCAATATTCACAATTTTTTTCTTGCACAAATTATTGTATGCTTTTTATTTTAAAAAGTGCCATACCATTGAGCAACACCCCTAACCCAGCACTTGCTTGCCATATGTGAGGCTATAGAATCAATCCCTCACATCAAAATAAATAAATAAATAGATAGATAGATAGATAGATAGATAGATAGGTAAATATATAAATAATTTCCTTGGACTAGTTTCATTTATTTATTTTTTTTTTGGTTACAACAACATTTCTGGACCATAAGACTGTGTCAATGCAATGACCTTGTACTGTGGATTTGTGGCTTTAGTGCTGGGCACAGGGAAGGACCCTCATGTACTGAAGAACTACTCAGCTCCAGGAGGAAATGTGGACACAGTATTCTCAGATTCGGTTTTCTAAGAGAAGCCAAAAGGCCAAATTTTCATGAGAACTCCTAATTTCTAAAATTGTCAATTACATAGCCAAGAAGGCACATCTGTGGGTCAAATATGGAACCATGTTGAATCTAGAATTCATGAGGCTGGTGAGCATAAATGATAAGACTGAAATATTAAAGAGGATGGTGATGGACATGTGAGTATTTAACATACACCATGTCCTCTTCTAAATGCCATGGTTGCTTCACCACAACAACACAAAGTTAAACATTTTAAAAAACTTTTTAAAGTGGGGAAATGGAGGCCCAAGTTTATGCAACTGGGAAGGTGGATCCAGGATTTTTAAATACTCTGGTACCCAAGTTTGTATTCTTCATCCCCAATGTGGATTGGAAAAGACTTTTGGATTCCATCCTCAGAAAAAAGGTTATTATCCTAGGGGTAGAGTGTGTTTTCCTTGGAAAGAATGTCCAGAGCTTTCATAAAGTACTTAAAAGGCTTAGAGACATGAGAAAGGAGAAGAGTGACTGATTTAGGGCCAGGAGTGAATTTGGGGGAGAGTAGTCAGCCCCAGAGACTAATGGATAGAAACTGGATGGCCAGGGGTTAAAGAGAATGTACTGCAAGTGAAGTTCTCAAATACTGTCAATGGAGAATGAGTAAGTGGTAAGTATGGGAAGATGTATTAAGGTAATGGAGACCTAGGCATGTTTTTCTGTTGGAGAAGGAGAGGAAAGAAAGACAAAGTCAGACAGCCAGCCAGCCAGACAGACACACACACACAGGTGTAGACTTGGAGGGATTCATGGTTCTATTGGGCAAGAACACTTTGGAAAATGTCCATGCCTTATCTTCTGGCATGAGTATCCCAAGAAAGCTGATGAGTAAAGCTAAAGCAAGAATTAACAGAAGGAAGAGCAATTTCCCTCCTACCTTCTTGCTCCCCCGAAAGTGAAGGTGGAGAGCTTTTCCTATCCACCCCCTTCTGTCCTGCTTTTTCGTGGGGCTCCTTTCAGCAGCTGCCTCATGCCATAGAACTGGGGCCAGGGTTCCCTAGAGGAGCTACTGGTATGTGTTTCTTACCAGCTTCTACTTTCATCAAGGACAGCGGGAATGGTAACCACCTCTTCTCATTCTCCAAGTTCCTTGGTACACTGCCTTCTTCTGGGGGTATTTATTACTGATTTCACTTGGTCTCAAACCTATACCAGGCCCATTTCCAATAGCCAAGAACTGTGTGATCATCAGTGGTTGGGATGGAAGTCTGATGTTCTCCCTGATATCAGTCCAGGATAGCTAGATCCACTCAGCTCATTTTTATCCAACTGCCATTTAGGGAGTATGTGCCATGCTGTGCCAAAGAGGGAGCCAGGGCTGAGATAGGTAGGGATAAACCAAACAGGTACTTGCTCTGCCCTTGTGGAGCTTAAAGCCCAGCAATGGAGATAGGTTTCAAAGTACATAAACTATGATAACTAGATAAATTTTAAAAGACAAGATACCATGAGCATACACCATAAGTAGGAAAAGCATTGGCTTTTTTAAGGATACAGTTTTTGAGGTAAGATTAAATTACCCATGTGGAAAGGTAGAAGGGGGTTACCAGGGCTGTCTTATAAATGGAGAATGAGTGCTGTGAGGTCCCTTGAGAACACAGGAGCAGCATCTAACTATGAGGAGTCATCCTAGGAACAGGTGGGTTAGTGGCAATGGTGACCTCTTAGTAGAATTAGGAAGTCTCAGGCACACATTCTTGAGGGGTTGATTATACCTCTTGAACACTGTTCCTAGGTCTGGGGGAGTTCACAGCTTAAGAGTCTTTCCTTCTGAAAGTAGAAACTGGAAACTCACTTTTCCCTCACTAGGGATGGAGAGTGAGATCAGGAGGAACATGGAGTCTTAAATTATATATGAATCATATACGTCAGCTCCATCCATCTTGTATGTTCCTGTCCTTTTAGCTGGGATGGAGGTGTTGCTCTTGGCAGTGCAGTCTGTAAGCCCAATGACCTGGGACTGCTGGAGATTCTGAGAGTTACCCAACACAGCCTGACATTCTCCCTTTTTTCTCAGGGCAGCTACAGTGAATTTTGTTGTTTGCAACCATGAACTCTGAAAATGCAGGATGACTCATTAAGCAAAGAGAGAGAGAAAGTGGGGAATGTGGCAGGAAGGGGAAATGGGTACCAGGGTGAAAGACAGAGTGGCATGGCCAGGAGAACCTCATTATTCAAAATGTACACTTCCCCAAAATCTAAGAAGAAATACCCTGAGCCTGAGAGCAAAGGATCCTGGGTAGCCTTGGTATTTCTGAATCTATGGGTAGCTTGGTGTGCTACTTCATAAAGTAGCATAGGGCTGTGGGAACTTACAGGTGAGCCCAAAGAAACACAATATCTTGATCATGGATTTTGGGTATTATCTAAATCACTTGAAACCCCCTTAGTCATCTTCCACAGCCATATATGAAAAAATAAACTCCTATGAACAAAAGCCCTATACTGCAGGCTTGCCATCTGTTAGAGTTGTAGCATTGGACATGAAGTCACTTCACTTCTTGAATCCTCAGTTTTCTCATCTGTAACATGGGGGTAAGACATGGTTCTTTTATAAAATGGCATTTGTACAAACCTATTATAAATGTGATAAATGTGATAGATGGTTCTTACCATCTTTATGTTAACCAAACAAATGTAAAGAAAAAAAATAAAGAAAAAGATTATTATTTTCCATTAAAATAAACAATTTCATGTTTTCAAAAAGCAAATGAAAGATAAGACTGATGATGGGTCAATAGGTTCAGCTAGGGCCTGCAGCCATGGGTTGGAAATGGTCAAGATCAAGAAATAAACAGCTATCAGCAAAGTGGTTAAGAATAATGCCATCATTCAGTACTTATGGTTGCTAGTGACACAGAACTCATGCCACAGTGGCTTCAGAGAAAAAGAAAAGAATCACGTTCAAATCTTGTATAATCAAAAAGCTCAATCGTCCAAGCAAAACTAGATTCAAAGCCTCTAGTAATAAAACTCCAACTCTGTCTCTGTCCATCTTGTTCTGTTTTTGTTTCTGGCCCTTCTCAGACAAATTCTCTCTTCCTGCTGCCAAGAGGGCCACAGCAGCTCCAGCCCTGTGTCAAGGTAGGTTCTGATTTATTTGAAAGGCCTATGGTTGAATCTCAGAAATTCTTGTAAAATTTTTAGGGACTCAAATTAAATGATGTACACTTAAACTAATCACTTATGATCTAGAAAAACTGATGATCAAATCAACTAATTTTGCACTCCATTTCCACATATGGAGCCAATCAATACCTCCTCCACAAGTACAGCAGGGTTCTTTACACATATAGAAAAAGATTGGCCAAAACAACCACTAATATCCACCACCAATTGTAACTAGTGGCAGGTATCTACTATGCCTTGAAGAATCTGAGTGATACCCATCTAAAAATAAAATATCATTCTTAAAACCACTGCAAAAGCTGCAAATTCCATCTCTTTTTTTTTTTTTTTTTCTGACTGGGAGAAACCTTATTTCAGCAGCTTCTAAGAGTTTTTTGTCATGAGGGTTGCTCAATTGCTGCTCTCTGAATAGACCTTTTAAATGTTATGACTCTTCTTTCAATGGAGCTCCCACATCTGTTCTTTAATTTGTCCTAAATTTAAAAACCCTCCTGTGAGTCAGGGAAGTAAAATAGCTTGCTTCAAGTCACACAGCCAAGCCAGATTTCCTGCTCTCTTGCTTATAATCAGAGCAGTGGGTCTACTCACCATGATCCAAGGGATACTAGTAAGAGATAGCAAGGGGGAAGTCAGGAGAAGGTAGAGGCAAGAATTCAACATTTAAACAGAAAGGAATATGAGGGCAGAAGTAAAGCTACCAGTCCTGGTTTCTATTCAATTCAAAGTCCATGAGGGAGGAGAACAAAAATGAAGCCCACTCCCTGTGCTCACCTGTGCCCACACAGGTAAGCCTTCTGGGAGTTCCCACTGATTTTGGTGGTGAGTGCCCTGCATTCTTCAAGTGAAGGTGGGAGCAAGCCAGTCTGCATCTTAAAGGATTACATAATCTCAATTTTAATTATTAACCTGCTATATTATAAACTTACCAGCTCTATGTGGTGGGAAATCAAGGGTCAGAACTGCACAGAAACAATTCACTCCTGAGGGATCCTCCAGGCCAGTGGTTGGTTCCCCACTTTTGGTGGAACATTAGGAACATTATGAGTGTTATCCAACTGATTTACAGAAACATGAATGATTTGTCTGCACTTTCAGGATACAGCTAAGAATGTAGCCCCAGGGATGTCTTCCCAATGCCTTGAGGGGCCAAAAATTCCAGGCTTCCTGCTATCACAGTGCCCCAACTTCCTGGGTCTCTTTCTGAGTAACAACAACCCCAGGAATAAGCCTCAGAGAAAGTGGGAAGGGGAGGAGACTAGGAGGTGGGGACTTAATAGCAGAGACATAGATTATTGGGGGGAGTGTTTTTTTTCAGTGAACTGCCTTTTGCCAGGCACTGGCCACAAAGAGCTCTGAGTGGCTATTCCTAGGGCTGATTAAGGATACCCCCTTCCAGTCTTTCACTTTATTCTACCCCCATTGTGACTATTTTTCTTTAAAAGCAGTACCTTTACACTTAAATTTCCTTTTAAAGAAAAACTTTTCATCACTACCTAAATGGAGAGCTACCAACATTTTGGAGGAAAAACAAAACACTCATCAAACCGAACACGAATATTACTCAATCCTACTTTTGGTAATTATTCTTTACTCTGGGCCCAGAGATGCACTTTCTATTAAAAGTAGAGTTGTGGAGTAGAGGAAAATAGCCAGAAAAGAGATGTTGCAAACATTAACACCAAATAGACACTCGTGTCATTCGAAGGACTGAAATGATAGCAAAAGCAGTAACTTTCTCACCAACTGGCTTGCCTTTTTTCATTTCTTACCCGAGTTGGGAAACACCAGGATTTATTTAACAAATATTTCTTGAATTGCCTACTAAGTGTTCTTGGCCCTAAGGGCTGGGGGAGTGTGACAATGTTTCCTTGGGATGTTACAGTAGAGACAGACACTCAATGGAAAAAAGAATTGTTTCAAATGGGGTTTGAGCACTATTTTTACAAAATCTACCAGGGATGACAGTAAGAGCCACTTGGCCTATGGGGATGTGCAAGGGTGGATTTCACATGCCAGAGGCAAGATCAGATGGCAGCTTGATACTCCAGAGAGGAAGACCAGAATTTTGGATAGAAGAGTCCCATTCAGGTTCAGATTCTCAAAGAGTGGGAAAGTGGCTAGTAACTGTAACTTGATATCCCCTTTATCTAAAGGACACTACAGAGACCTGCTCTTTGCCCCTGATTCAATCAGAAAACAGAACAGATGTTTTAATAGTTTTCTAGTCCAGTGGCTAAGAGAAACAAAATATGTCATACATGTGGTTGTATTTAAAGGCAAGATGACAACACATGTTCAACAATTTCTAATTGCTACTGGAGCAAAAGTGGTCCCCTTTGCAATCACAGCTGGGTTAATCTAATTAACTGCAAATGAAGACACTATGCTTGTTTTCAAGTTCAGCCAAAACAATCAGAAGGATATGTCTTTATAATGTTTTTCCCTCTTCTGTGTAAGGCTCCCACCTGCTCACCTGTTTTTCAATCCCTAAGTGCTGGTGATGAGACTTTCTGTTTGCAGTTTGCACCAGATTGCTGCAGAGTCAAAGGTTTCTATTCCCTTAGGAAGTCAGATTTTTAAAAAATAAATACTTCAGCTCTGCTGCTTTTGATTGCAGTTGATCAATACCTAGTCTCTAGGATAGAGATTGCACAATCCAACTAGACACACATCACCCACAGAGTTTCTGTTCCATGTCACACCTACCCACCCCTTCCCAACAGCTCAAGGACTCAGTGTCCCAACTGATTATCTGGGTTTCACTCAGGCCCAGAATGTGGGTATAAGCCTCTCCAACACTTCCAGAACCTCAGGCTTGGTACTGGCCTACTTCATGTGGATGATTCCCAGAGGAGTAGTGGTGGGAAGTGGCAAGGATGAGGAGCTATTTTTAGCTCTGTTTTGGGGCTTTTTGACTCAACTTTGATGGGAATCTGGAGAAACTTGGGAAAGATAATGGATTAAGCTCATCCCATTTAAACAGCTCACGAAGCCATAAGAAAAATGTTTAATCATTATAATGCTGGGTTTCCAAACTGCAAGCAGTTGGCTTCCTCATCTTTTATAGATTTAAAGTCTGAGGGTCATGATATTTTAGGCTCTTTGAGAACAAAGACCCAGGTCTTTGGATTCAGGCAGCCTGGTTTCAAATCCCAGCACTACCATTTACTGCATGTTGAAAAATGTGTAAGTTACTTAATGTCTGAGCTTTGGCTTCCTCACCTGTGATACGGGTATAATACCACCTGCCTTTCAGTCATTCTGAGGATGACAGACTGTGCCAATGATGATGCCGAGGTGTGTACCTATTCAGGAATGGTAGGATTTCTCTGCCACCCTGTGCCTTTCCTGAAAAGTTGCTCTCTCTTCCTTCTCTGGATTCCTCTCAGCAATTGTAACCCAAACAATCTCTCTGGTGTCATCCAACACCGACCTTCAAAATTCTAGCTTAGAACAGATATTTTTCAGGGGTGACAGTGGGTGATAGCCATTGACTCTAGCTGTGGCCTAGGAGAGTGCTCTATTCCTGTTGAAGGTCAATTCCCAAATGTGCTCCACGCTATTGTAACTAGTTCTTGTGGGTATTTCTTGGGAGAATTAAAAGAAGGAGGAAGAGGAGGAGATAATGATGACATTCTGTAGTCATATCAATTTGGAAAATAGCTTTGTTTACCTTTCTTTTTAGTGACAATCTGGCATCCAGGTCTCTTCTCAACATGCTTTCCTTTAAATCATCTCAATTCATCCTCCTAAAATGCTTATTCAGTTTCACAGGTATGGAAATGTGGTTCAGAGATGTTAACTGACTTGCCCAGCTAGTTCAGCTGAGCCCTCTTGGAGCCATTGGCACTCCCCAAGTCCACGTAACTTTTCTGTGCATCTGGAAGAAACACTTTCATGTATCTCTTTCTGGCTATTAAACACCAACAGAATCTATAAATCATGCCATAAGCTCCTAGGATTACATTGCCCAACAATTGTATTTTCATGGCAATGAGAAAACAGAGAAGAGATATAATTTATCTAAGAGTTGCAAAATTAGAAGGGACAGAGCCAAAACAGAAACCTAGCCTAAAAACCTCTACCAGGATGCCTTCACCTTATGCCTAGGGCTAACCTGTTTTGCTCAAGGTCCCCAGTTATCTTCTTTAATTTCATCTCCTCTACCTTCAATACAAGAGTAATGTTGTCCAAGAGATCTTTCTGTGATGATGGAAATATTCTACAGTTCTATATGATAACCACTAACTACATGTGGCTATTGAACACTTGAAATATATCTAGTGTAAAGAGGAAACTGAATTTTTAATGCTACTTAGTTGTAATGAGTTTACATTTCTAAAGCCACATGTGGCCAACGGTGACCATATTGGACAGGACGATTGTAGAAGCCAGAAAACATATTGAATCTATAGAGCCAATGAGTGCAAACATCATATGGGCAGGAGATCCTCTTTTAACTACAACTAAGGCCAAACTACCTGGGCATTGTTAGGGGCTAAATTCAGATTGATTTGATGGCATGGCACAACATGAGATGTCATTGCTCAATCTGTTTCTGCCCTCCCCTGGCGATGTGCTACCTGTTCTTCTAATCCAGGCTCAAGCCCACCCTCCTCCAGGGAGACCTGCAGCTTACCTTTCCCACACCAAGCAGAGGGAAGGGTTTGTTCTGTGGAATTCCCACATTTTTATAATTATCTCCAGATGTATGAAGAGGAAGAGGGTTACTGTTTGCTGAGACCCTCTGCTAGGCAAGTAGATAAGAGAGAAGATAGTTTTTCTAGTGAGAGACAGATGTGCATAGAGGTTGGGAGATAGTGGCTGAAGAAAAAAAGAGGAGGTAATTAGAGGAGAGGGGTATTAAGTGATGTAACATTCTTCTCTATCTCCCCTACAAAACCTTCAGTTAAAGGGGGACTGTTCAATCTATGGTGAGACATGGGTAAACCTTACTATGCTGAGAGACAAAAGTGAATTACATGCTACCCAATAGAAACACTTAACATACTAGGAATCCATGGGAACTTTCCCAACCAGATAAGGGACATCTACAAAGATAAAAATGCAGAGCTCACACCACACTCAATGATGAAAGACTGAATGCTTTCCCCCTTAGATCAGGAGCAAGAAAATGATGCCTATTCTTGCCCCTTCTATTCTACATTGTACTAGAAAATTCTTGCCAGGAACATTAAGCAAGAATAAAAAATAAAAGGCAATCAGTTTGTAAAGGAAGAAGTGAAACTATCTCTATTTGCAGTTTATATCATGTACAGAGAAGATTCTAAAGAATCCACCAAAATGTCATTACAACTATTGCATAAGTTTAAACAATGTTAGAAGATAGAATATCCCAAAGCCAGCTGTATCTGTTCTAAATGTTGACAAGGGGAAAATCAAGAATTAAATCAAGAAAACAATTTTATTTTTAATAGCATCAAAAGAATAAAACTCTTAGAAATAAATTTAACCAAGTAAGTGTAAGACTTTTTTATTGGAAGACAATAAAATACTAATAAAATAAATTAGAGAAGACCTTAATCAGTGAAAAGACATCCCGTGTTCATAGTCTGGAAGATTTAATATTTTTAAGAGGGTAACAATACTCCACAAATCTACAGGTTAAGTGCAAACTCTGTCAAAATATCAACTAACTTCTTTGAAGAAACTAACAAAGTGATCCTAACATGAAAATTCAATGGACCTAACATAGTCAAAACAACCTTTGAAAAGAAGAACAAAGTTGGAGGACTCCAACTTTTTTATTTCAAAACTTGCTACAAAGTTACAGAAATTGAGACACTATGGAACTGGCATAAGGGTGGACACACAGACCATTGGACAGATTTGAAACCTATGCATTTCTGATCAATTAATTTATAGATGAAAGTAAAGACAATTCAATTGCACAGATGGTCGTGGGACAACTGGATAGCCACATGAATACAAAACAGAACAAACAAGCAGCAACAACAAAACAAAACTGGACCATAAACAAAGATTAATTCAAAATGATTCAATATCTAAATGGAAGAGCTAAAACTATAAAATTCTTAGAAGAGAATATGGGTATAAACTACATGACCTAGGATCAGTTGATAATCTCTCAGATATAACCCAAAGTACAAGCAACAAAAGAAAAAAAGCAGACATATTAGACATGGAAATGAAAAGCATTTTTCTTCAAAGATGTAAAAGAGAGTAAATACAATCCACAAAATGGGAGAAAATTTTCACAACTCATATATCTGATGAGAGACTCAAATCTAGAATATACAAAGAGCTATCACAACTCAACAATAAAAAGGTAAGCAATCATTTAAAATAGACAAATGATCTGAGTAGATATTTCTCCAAAGATAAACAAATGACCATTTTTAAAGAAATGACATGAAAAGATGCTCAATCTCATTAGCTATCAGGGAAATGAAAATCCAAACCACATCGAGACTTCACTTCCACATTACTAGGATAGCTATAATAATAATAAAAAAATACAATAACAAGCCAGGATGTAAAACAAAATCAAAACCCTCATATATTTCTGGGAATAATGTAAAGCACATCTACTTCTGAAAAGAGATGGACAATTTCTCTAAAAAAAAAAAAAAAAACTATTGGTAGAGTTACTACATGTCTCTGCAATTCTACTCCTAGGCACATAGAAATGAAAATATATGTCCACACAAAAATTTGGATGTGAATGTTCATAGCAGTATTTTGCATAATAGCCAAAAAGTGGGAATCACTCAATTGTCCATCAACTTATGAACAAATACATAAGCATGTGGTATACCAATACAGTGGAATATTAATTGTCAATAATGAAGAACTGATACTTGCTACCATGTGGATGAAACGTTAAAACATTATGCTCAGTGATAGAAGTAAGATACAAAAGGTCAATTGTTTAATTTATAAATGAATTCCACAGCTGGAGTTCCTTAGGTGGGATGGACAGGATAGACCAACCTAGAGAGAGAAAAGAGATGAGTGGTTGTCAATGTCTAGAGGCAATGTGGGTGACTGGAGGATGGAAGTTCTCTTTTGGGTGGGTGATGAAATGTTCTAAACTGATGATGGTGATAAATGTACAACTTTGAATATTTTGGAAGCCATTGAATTTTATTTTTTAAATAGGTGATTTGAAGAGTTTATAAATTATATCTCAATAAAGCTGTTTCTTAAAGGCAAGATGCATATGGACATATACAACACAGCAATGATATAAAAATACTGAAATTGCATCTGGGGATATGGCTCAGTTTGCAGAGTGCTTGCCTCACATGCACAAGGCCCTGGGTTCAATTCTCTGCACCATCAAAACAAACAAACAAACAAAAAATGAAAAAAGCAAGTATCATTATTTTTTTAGGAACACACATGAATGTAGTAGAGGCACAGAAACCAGCTTGTGAATAATAAGAACACAAACTGGGAAGGCTGTGGCAAACCCAGGAGGGGATGGTTAGTGCATTAGGGAGACACTGGGTGGAGAAACACTTAACTCTTAAGCTTGATGTTGGAACATAGATGTTCTTACTGTTATGTCCACACCTTGTTTATTAGCTTTTAATTCTTTGTAAAAACTTTTTATGGCCATTTCCCAATATTTTAGAAGCTGGATATGTGGCTTTCATATAGTAAGGTTGAAGACTGGCTTCAGGGGCCACTGGACTGGGTGAGCACAGTGCTGGACAAAAAACAGCCATCCCTGCATGTTCCCTGAATTGAATCCATCAATTTCTTGAACCATCTCCAGAACATCCTTCCTCCTGGCTAGTGGTCTACAACAGTAGCTCAGCCATACAGCCAGAGACCCCTGGTTTGAATTTCCACTGTGAGCCTGCTTCTCAGCAGAATGGCCTTTTGCAAATTGTTTCACTTCTCTGAACTTTGCTTTCTTATTAATTAAATGGGAATAATACCACTTACCCCTCAAAATTGGTACTGACTGAATAGCAAAGGTAAGGTCTCCTCTGGTGCCTGGTGGCCCCACCTGCAGTTGATGCAGTTCCTGCAGAAGCTGGGCTCTCCCTGCTCATCTCAGGGAGGTAGGCTGTGCTGGGTCCTATACTCCTTGGCATGTTCTACCAGTGGCCATGAGTGAATACTGGCTGAGTGGGATTGACTTGTAGAGCCCTATCATCCCTTCTGTCTTCCTAACTGCTTTGAAAAGCAAAGGGAACAAAGGGCCCTCAAAGACAGCTCCCTTCACTACTCTTAAAAAAAAAATATATATATATATATATGTATATATATATATACACACACACACACACACACACACACACACACATACATATTAGCTCTGTGTTTCTCCAAGGATTATTTTTTTTGTAATCCCAGCTGGTCATCAGCTGCTGGAGTCTCATAGGGCAGGGTCAGCCCCCAGGGGCTCAGGGATAAGATGAGGAGGGTAGGCATGGCTATCTGTATGGAAGTTTCTCTCATGGGGGGAAGCTCCGTCTACATTTTGTGGAGACTGAAGTTTGGATACCTTGGCTCAGGCCCTCAGAAATAAGATACAGGCACATCTAGGGGAGAGCTGGACTTCAGAAACTGGGCCTGAGAACCAGGAATGCCAATGGAATTAGGATTGTATTGTAGCTGAGCAGGGGAAATAGAGATCCCTCTGTTTGTAGGAGCAGCTGCAGAACTGTTGCCCTGGAAGCCATTCTCCACGTTGAACAGAACACAGATAGTGCATCCTCTGAACTCTGGGCTCTGAAGCCTCCTCTTCAAATGTCAGTCCTGGCACAGAGCTCTCAGTAGTAAGCAATTCCTCTACTCCATCAGGGACTTGGCTGGTTTGTTGGTAAGGGCAGAGGTCCCTCTGCCTGCTTCAGGTCTCTGCACCATCCAACAAAATTTTTGGCTAGTGATAAAGGAGCAGGGAGAAAGAGCCATTTGGGGCCTATGGGCTCTGTCATGGCCATGGGGAGACCCCAATCAAAGGACCTCATGTGGCATGGATGCAGGCCAGACCTAAGGCCTCCTTTATATCACTTCCAGCAACCTATGTGGCACTGCTGTACTATAGTAACTGACCTTACTAACCTATGGTCTTTCTGGTCTAGGACAGAGCAGAAGAGAAGGGGATGGGTGGCTTTGGGAATGAAGGAAAAAGTGACAATCATTCTCTCCACCCTGAGCTCATTTTCTGATATCCAGTGGGCCACTCTCCTACCCATAAAAATGAGGTACCTGTATAAATCAGAGTCCAGGACTACCACCAAGCCTTCTCTAAAAGCTCTTGGGAGCCATAGCTGACTGCCCATAGGTACTGCCCTCCTCCCAACCATCTTCCACCCTGCTGCCAAAGCTACCTCTCTAAAAATCCAGTGGAAACATACAAACCAGTCTTCTAAATCCTATCTACCAGCTCCTCCCCTTCAGCCCATAGTTGGGGTTCTCCTTGGCCTGCCTTGAGTTTTTAACACCACACGCTCTTCCTCCTAAACAATTGCTGGTGAGAGCTAGTGCAGTGCCTCCCCAGGCAGATGCTCCTGTGGGAGCAGCCTCCACCATTCCCCACTGTCTCACACCATCCTGCTTCCCTCAATATATCACTTGCAGGGCATCTGCTGACACCTGAGTTCCCACCTCTTAGTTTCTAGGGAAAGACTTGTAGCACATCAGAGAGGGAGGATGGGGAGAGGAGGCAGGGAGGGAGGAAAGGAAGGAATAAAGAATGGGAGGAAGGAAGAAACAAAAAAGGAGGCAGGGAGGGAGGGAAGAAAGGAAAAAATCCTTCAGCTATGTTGGAGGATCCAGAGTGGATCCAGCAAAGGTCTTTCTTGCCAGGACTTCTGTGCTCATTCTGCAGAGCACGGTGGTGTGTGCCTCCATCTGAACACCCATCATAGTGCGTCACTGTGCACCTGGGATCTGGAACCCACTCTGGGGCTGCTCCCTGAGTTCCACACAAACCACGAAAGAGGAAGCATTAGGAGCTTGTGGGGGTGAAGGGAAGAGAGAGACAAAGACAGCAGAAGCAGAGGGAAGTGGAAATGGGGCAGAGGAGTTCTGCTTAGCAACCACACAAGAAAATTAGAGAAAAGACAGGACCATTAAAATAAAATACCACTTCTCACACACCCACACCTGCTAATCTTGTTGTGGCATTTGGCTCAGTGTTGGTGAGAATTTGCAGGGCTCCTGTTAGAGTGAGCACCATTGTTGAGGAAGCCCCGCCATCTTGGTTGATGTGCAGGAACCAATTCTTCACCAGCTTGATGGTAGCACTCTGGAGGGCCCTGGAGGGAGGGTGGGAAGTCCTATAAGAGAGATGTGAACCCTCTTCTTTGCCTGTCTCAACTTTTTTTCTAGTTCTCAGCTCTTCTTCCTCAGCCTACCAACATCTAGAAGATAAAGGAAGGTCTCCAGGGGTTTTCCCTCACCCCATCTTTTCCCCAGAATCCCACTCCCAGCCCCAACCCTGTTCTTTCCTTCCCACTGAAAATCCTCCCTTGCTTTTCTTTCTTAATTTTATTTTCTCTGGCTCTGAATCAAGATTAAGGAGGAAATTCTTTCCAGTCTTTAAAAAATCATTCCCAGAGTCTCCCACTAGCAGATGCATACATAATGATTATAATTACTTTAAAAGAAATCTTTCTTGCTCCCTCACCCTCTTCTTTTCCACCTCTCCTGCAGGCTTGAGGAAGGGAGATTCTAGAGTGTCCTTGTGGTTGCAGGTGGACCAGCATACATCAAATTCTTCCAGTCCAATTGGGAGATGCACTCACTCTCTCTCAAAGCGTGAGGAAATTGCAGATGGTACAGGCAGCTACCTGCTGGAAATAAACACAATTGAATCACCAAGTGGGAAAGTTACTCCCTTTCTAATTTGTTTTCAACTGTTTTAATTTCATTGAGTCTCAAGTTGGTGCTAGATAAATCACTAACTCCTCCTTGCCTTTCTTAACCTTCCTTTTATTGATATCTTCAAGGGACCTGAGATAGGAGCCCAAAGCAGCTCGCTATCCTCTTACAGCAAGGTTACTCTGTGCTACACATATATTTTTTTGCAGACTATGAAAGGGGCTTTTTGTCACAGCTGATTCCCTTCAAATAAACAAGTAATTAACAAAGGCTTAGAGAAGAGCCCAGATGCTAGCTGCTGATCTAGCAACCTGGCTTCTGCCCAGCAGGCTGTGCCGGTCAGGTTCAGGCAAGAATCCTCTTTGAATCTTGCTGGTCCAGGTACTCAGTGGCTGTCACTGAGGCATCTTCGGATCACAGTTTTTAATTTTTGTCAGAGATGGTTTGCCTGGCTTCACAGCTCCATTGTAGCCCCTTCTGCTCCCTGGGATTTCAGGACCAGTGACTACTCTGAGGCACAAGTCCAGAGAGTGGGTGGCAGCAGAAGACATTTTTTTTTGGTATCAGTGCCTGATTACCCCCTGGGCAAACTGTTTACTCCTTTCACATCTGAGGTTTTTGTGGAGTTACCCACCCACCCCAAATCTAGGACCTGTCCCATTCTGAGCATTCTGTTCCATTCACAACAATGGGTGGTTCAGGCCTGGGCAGTGAGATTTTATGAGATTGCCAGAACTTGCTCTTTCCCACTGACTTTGAAACCAAGAAGTTGAGATGCCCCTGCAGTACTTTCTGCCACCTTGGAGAGGGAGCAAACAGCGAAGGAATCAGGCTGAGAAACCAGGATAAAGAAATTCAATCGTGATGGAATCATTTTCATCCCTTGATCCAGCTGTGTCTAAAGCTAGGGTATACCCTTGGACACCTTTAGACTTATCCACTGAGCCAATAAATTCCTTTTTCATTTAATCCAATTAGGATCACTGTTTTGGTTACTGGCAACCACAGAAGTCTTAACTGTGAAGCAGAGAAGCAAGTTCCAGTCAAAATGGCTCAATGCAAATCTTTGGCCACTGAGAGACAAAGAACTCAGAGGGCATGATCAACTGACATGAGCAAGTGGCATTGCCACTATACATGAACACAGTCATAGGAAGAGCTACAATTGTAACGAGAGCTCCGAATCTTACATGATCATATCACAGGCACAGGCTAAGTGCCAGCCATGTGATGACTTACTCATGTAGGCCCTGCAACAATTCTACATTGCAGATCTATTTTTACCAGCATGGTATAGATGAGACACCTGAGGCTCAAGGACCCTCTGTGCAGTTCAGCAGCAGTTGGGGCTGTGTTCCTGATATTGACTTGTCCCCAGTGTTCTTCTGTGTTAAAAAAGTAGAATGCTGGGGCTGGGGATGTGGCTCAAGCGGTAGTGTGCTGGCCTGGCATGCGTGCGGCCCGGGTTCGATCCTCAGCACCACATACAAACAAAGATGTTGTGTCTGCCGAAAACTGAAAAATAAATAAAAAATTCTCTCTCTCTCTCTCTCTCTCTAAAAAAAAAAAAAAAAAAAAAAAA